>NW_021573316.1:140426-239778 GCF_001605985.2 Dendrobium catenatum
GATGATTAGACATCATCCAGCTTCATTTCAGGGCAATATTCAGGACGATTTTCCTCATATTTGAACTAGTAGGCCAGGACGATATGCCTATCGTCCTGGATGATAATATCGACAACTTGCATTAATGAGCTCATTTTGGGATCTTCTATTTAAGATTTAGCAAGGCACTTTGTAAGTGTCTTTGGCAGCAATTATAGCTTCGTTCTTTTGGGAGAAACTTGAAGAGAGAGCTTGAAAGAGAGTGAGGAAAGGGTGGAGTTTGAGAGAGGGAGAAGATCCTATGAGGGGGGACTCAAGGGAGTATGGAGGGAGTTCCACACGATTGCTCCGGCAAACTCACACCTGAATATCGTCGGATTCAAGGCTTGTCTTGAGGGAAGTTCACCAAAGAAGAAGATCTCCTTGCTGTCAAAGGACCCGACGACTCCGCCGCACTGGATAAGGTGGAAGTGATTTTGTAAGTGCTTCTCCGCCTAGCTGTGGGGGCTAAAGGAGAGACACTTTTGTAGTGCAATACTCGGAGGGTGCCTCCGAGGAGTGGACGTAGGTCAAGGTTTGACCGAACCACTATAAATCCGGTGTGTTCTTTCCTTATTACTTTTGGCATTTAATTTCCGCATTTATTTTATTGTGGTGATATTGGTTTTGATTTGTGTTTTGATTTAAAGATTCTTCTTTTCCAATTCACCTCTCTCTTTATTAGCCTTGGGCCAGTTCATAAGGGGCCTAACATCCCTAACAAACTTTTAGTGCTAATAGATACAAATAGGTCCATGTGAAGGATTAGTGGCCTATATGTGTTTACATCCTTGATTGAATGAAATGATAATTTACTTATTTTCTTAGTTGGTAGGCATCACATAAATGGCTTTAATGAAGTTTAACTTAGGTATGCTTCTAACTAAGTATTTTTAAGTGATATTCATAAGTGTTTTCATATTAACATGGCATAGTCTCCTATGTCATAGCCAAGAGACATCCATTATTATTTTTAAAAATAAAGAACTTAAATTTTCAATGCAGTTAAGATCTAACATATAGAAGTTATTTATCTATTTTCCTTCTAACACAAGTTTATCACTTAAGCTAATCAAACATTTGTTGGAAAGAAATTTTATGTCAAATTCTTTGTCACATAATTGACTAATACTCAACAGATTATGCTTTAAACTATCAACTAATAAAATATTTTTAATTATAAATTTTTTAGAATGTCCAATGATACCTTAGCCTACCACTTTCCTAGTGGTGTTATCTACTAAATTCACCATGTCTCCCGTTCTGTCTTTGAGTGTAATGAACTACTTCATATCTCTAGTTAAATGTCTTGAGCAGCCACTATTCAGATACCACATGCTCTCACTAGTTCTTTTGTGAGAGCACCCCTACAATATCATTCTAAAATTAGATTTGGAAATCTAAGTGAGTTTGGGTTCCTCCTTATGCTTAAGGGAATGAGATGTATGCATATTATACTGTAATGAATATAATTTAGATCTCCACACAAGATATGTCCTATGATGAATCATGCAATTATGAACTATGTGACCTAGTATGCCACAAGAAAAGCACCTAATATCAGGGAATGGGTTCACTAACATATATGGGTGGTGGTGCATCTTCCTAAAGTTATGTGATGCATGCAATGCTTAGGGGTTATTCATTTGACCTAATGAGGGTGATGGTTTATTATTTTCAAGTGCTATAATTTTTGCTTGCATAGCTTTATTTGCATATTCATAGCTTGCCACTTCCACTTTTAATGCATACTAACTACTATCTAAAAAACATGCAAGTTCATCTAATTCCTAAAATTCTTTTTCTAGCTCAATATGTAATGTTTTCAAAGAATTATATTCATTAGATAACTCAATATGCATCTTGTTTAATGCATCAAATTCATCAAGGTGAACATGTGATATATATCTAAGTCATAATGTTCTTTAACAAAATTAGCATACTCTTTTTTTACAGTACTAAGTTCGATGTTAAAGTTAGCATGCATTTTCTTTAATTTTCTATATGAATTATGATTTTTTTAGAAATAACTAACAATTCTTAACAAGAAAGTTGACATACTTGTCTTGATCCGATAGATTAAGATTATTGTTAACCAGGCACAAATTCATTACCTCCTCCTCTACGTCTAACAATTCTAAGGTATAGTCAGCCCAAAATGCCTTCTACGTCTTTAGCTTGCCCTTCTTATACTTTGGATTCTCCTCACCCTTCTCCTTAGTTGGATTGGTCTTCACATTAGGGCAATCAGCTCAAAGGTGACCTGGTTTTCTACACTCAAAGCAAATTGTATCAGATGTAACTTTAGTATTCTTTGAGCTTTTACCTTTATTCTATTTATTTTGTTGACACCTTTATTTTTTTTCAAAACATTCTTGAATTGATGGGTTATCAAGGCTATATCATCATCTTCCTCCGTTGCAAAACTGTCACTTTATAAATTATTTTCTTTTAGAGCTATCATTCACTCATTCTTGTTTCTCATACATCATTTTTCCTTTGACTCACTCCTTGCTCATAAGCAATGAGTGACTCAAGCAAATTGTTAATTGAATAAACATTTAAATCTTTAGACTCAATTACTGCAATTATTTGTTCATCGTAAGAATTTGGTAAGCACCTCAAAAATTTATTAACTTTTCAGAATTAGATATCTCTCTACCTAGTGCATTCAAGGATGTCATTATGTAGGTGAACTTAGTATACATGTAAGATATAGTTTTACTAGGTTTCAATCAAAAGAGTTCATAATCATGTAGTAAAATATTTAACCTAGACTATTTAGCCTCATTAGTTCCTTTATACGTGATACATAATCTATTCCAAATCTCCTTACTAGTAGTACAGGTGGACACTCTCATGTAGTCTTCTGATTTCAATGCATAAAAAAAATAATTCAAGTATTTTGTATTTAATTATGCAAGTTCCCTATCCTCATTGCTCCATTCATTAAGTTGTAATTTAGTTTTAATGTCATTCAAAAGTTGAAAAGGTGTAATGTAACCTTCTTGTACCAACATCCACATGCGTAATCTATATATTATAAAAATGTAGAAATTCAAATTTTCCAAAAATCAAACGGTATATTTTCAAACAAGGGCGAATGGGTTATGGAACAACCCTCCACAGTGTTGCAGTTACCAAAATGTGTCATGATCATTTTTCTCAAGGATTTCTAAAACACGATTTTTGAAACCCTGTTGTGATACCACTTAAACGTACGAGATGCGCTAAGAGGGGCGGTGAATTGGTATTTTTAAAATTAAATATTATATAGGAGTTCTATTTTTTTTTAATCTTTATTTATTTCAAAAAGATGACTTAACTAATCAAATGCGGAAGATAATAATTTGATAACGATTGCAATAATGGTGATGAAATTTTAAATCATATAATGAAATACTAAAATCAAATTTTCACCAAGTAGTTATAGTAAAGTTAAATGCAAGAAAAGTAAAATGCATAAAATGGAAAAAGAACACTAAATTTTTTTATAGTGGTTTGGTCGACCATGATCTACGTCCACTCCCCAGATTTATCCACTCTGAGATTTGCACTACTCAAAAGTAATTCTCCTATTTCTCCCATAGTAAGGCGGAGAAGCCTTTACAAAAACTCACTTTCACCTTCTCTGGTATGGCGGAGTGCCAGACACTATGTCACCCTCCCGGAAAGGGCAACAAACATTCTTATTTTTCTCCCTCTTGGAGAAGGCAGAGAACCATTGAGGACTTTGACCTAGAAGCCTCTCCCCCTAGAGAGCTCCCACAAGACTCACTAGGCCATAGGAGGAGCAAGCGTGCAGTTATCTTGGAGCAACAGTGTGATCCCCTCACGCTACTTCTTCCTCACGTACAAGCTCACCATCTCCTCTCACAAACCTTAATTTTCTTCAAGAAGCTCCCTCTAGAGTTCCTTTGGCTGTTATATTCCACTCTCTTTCATTTAAAATAATGATAACATTAGATATTTAATAGGCTTCATAAAAAACTTAAAAATTCAAATTAGTAATTTTTGTTCGAACAGTACAAACCCAAATCATACAATATAATCAATTAAAAATAACTCTCATCTTTGTAAGGAGTACAAACATGCAACAATTTTTCAATACATCATATAGTACGATATGAATATAATCCAGTATGATCTACTTTATTTCTTCTGTCTGTTTGGGACGAATATTGGGATGATAGAAAATTGTCTCTATTCATCGTCTAGTATGATCCTATTCATACAGTATGACAAGTTAAGTTTATGCAATTCGTCTTATACAATGTATTAACTGTATAGTATGATTAGTTCAAAAATCAAGGTTTCATCTGGTATGATCTTTGGTACGACCTAAAATAGCCTCGGGTCATCGTATAATACGATAAAGGTCGTATAGTACGATTAGAACAAAATTAAGGGTTCATCTAATACGATAATTTGTACGACCAAAATTCATATTGATTCATCGGATGATACAATCAAAGCCGTACAATATGATCATCAATCATTAATTAAGTCTTGATTTAATTGACTAATCATGGGGTTAATTTTAGGAAGATTTCAAATCTTTGTACAGTACAATTTGCATCATACTGTATGATGTGTTAAAATTTTAAATTTTAAAAACTTGCTTAAATTAACCTGGTGGCTAGGGTCTAGGGTTGAAAATAAATTGTACAGTACGATTAATATCAGACAATACGATTAGTTCACAGACGTTAGCCATTAAGCCACAGGATATCGTACAATATGATTTAAAATTATATAGTATGATCTATATAAAAAATATTTTTTCCTTCAAAAAAAAAAAACTCTCTCCCTGTGTGTGAATGGTCACTCATTATTCATACACAGTTTTGTGGCTAGACTTGATATAATAAAATTAAAGACTCCTTCACTTCTTATTATACCTAGTCTCAAATCTTTTGTTGTCTTGAACAGTGTGTACTCTCCCTAAAATGTTAGTACTCACAGAAAAGAGTAACATTCAAATTATTTAATACAGAATTAAATAATTCAATCAATATTATTTGTCATTATCAAAATCACGGACTAGGGATCCTGAATTACAATAATCTCATAACATATTTAAGCCATTTACTAGTAAAATATTTTAAATGAACAAATTTTTAGAGTTGCCAATTATACCTGAGCCTACCACTCTTCTAACAGTGTTATCTCCTGGTGTCACCTTGACTTCTTCCCTAGCCTCCAATGAAATGAATTAATTTGGATCTCCAGTCATGTGCCATAAACATCTGTTGTCTAGGTACCACATACTCTCATGAGGCCTTTTATAAGAGCATCCCCCACAAAACCATCAAGGTTTAGATTTACAAATCCAAACAAATTTAGGTATCACATTATGAATGGATGAATGAGATGCATGCATGCTATGATGTGGTATATGTAGAGAGAGTTGTTATTTGCATGTTTTACATTCTTGCAACTTGTATTATTTTGATGATTTCAAATATTATTGTTTTATATATCTCCTAACACTTTTTTGGAAGATTCATTTTTTGCTCTAGTGTGTACTAACATTTCAAGAAAATCAACTCCAAGCGATGAAGACTTCAAATTATTCATTTGTAAATTACATGTTTTTGAAATGAGAGGGAGTGATTGTAATTGAGTGAAAAATCACAACACACACTCTTGGGGAACACTTTTTATAAACTGGTCGTACGGGATGAACCTGGTTCTTATAGGAATATCATGTCAATTAACCCCTCGAAAGAGCAATGGATCGAACAGGCAAGTAGAAAATTTTCTAAGTCCTAATCATCAAGGACAAATTTAATATTTATCCCGGGACGAACGTCTCTGGATTCTCACCTTGCACTTTTCGTCCAGACGAAAATTATGGTTTGAACCGGGACGAAGCTCTCTGTATAAGATCGTACAAGACGAAATTAATTTTTGTCCCTGGACGAAACTCTCTGTATGCGATCGTACAGGACAAAAGTAATTTTAATCCCTGGATGAAACACTCTGTATAAAATCGTCCTAGGACAAAACCTGTTCATCCCAGGACAAACTGAACCGACTTACGTCAGTTGGTTACGTCCTGTAGAATTTTGGGAACCGACCTATGTAATAACCGTTTCGTACCAGACGAACATAGTTAGTACGGGACGATTAGCGTGTACGAACATAGTTCGTACCAATATACATAAAGATCGCTTCCGACACTTTAAGTAAAATCATCCAGGACGATCCACGATCGTACGGGACGATCCATTGCGTACAAAATTGAAAACTTGCAGTTTTTGGGCAGTTTTTCTTGTCTTTTGTATATATCTTCAAATTATACTGCCACCCAATCTTTTTGCTCATTGATCTTCATGCCTATTGGAAGAAGAGTAAAGGAGAGAGTGAGAGAGAGCAGTCAAAGAAGGATTTTTACCATTGGAGCTTGAAGGCTTTGCATTGTGTTCAAAGGTAAGATTTCCTACTTGTGATTTGAGATTACTTCACTCTTTTTCTTTCCTCCTTCTAGATTTCTTGGGAAGAGATCTGTCAAGGAGATCCGGTTCTATACCGACACTAGGAGAGTGTGAAAGGACGAAGGGTTCTCTACCCACACTAGGAGAGTGTGAAAAGACGAAGGGTTCTCTGCCCACACTAGAAGAGTGTAAAAGGACGACGATTCTCTGCCAACACAAGGGAAAGTGTAAAAGGATGACAGTTCTCTACCGCACCAGGTAGTGGTGAAAAGAGTGTTTGTAAAGGCTTCTCCACCTTGCTATGGGTGCAAAAGGAGAGATACTATTGGTATTAGTTCAATACTCAGAGGGTGCCTCTGGGGAGTGGATGTAGGTCTGGTTTAGACCGAACCACTATAAATCGTGTGTGTTTTTATTTTACTGCTTTTTATTTTCTGCTTTTAATTTTGTGTTTTAAAAAAATTTGTGGTTGAAAAACTTTTTATAAAAAAAAAATTCATTAAAGTTTAATTTCGCTTAAATTTATCAAAAGAGGAAAAAAATTTTAACTACCAATTCACCCCAAATTTTAACTACCAATTCCCCCCCCCCCCTCTTGGTAGCCTTGGGACATTAATTTAGGTTTAACAACCTATTCACTAGACTCAACAGTATATGCAATTTTGGTCTCCACACCAAATATGTTCTATTGTGGATAGTGCAAGTGTGGGAGAATGTCCTACTCTGCCATAAAAAAACATCTAATATCAAGAAAAGAATTTACTAATCTATGTGGGCTATGATGCATCTTCCTAGGTTTAAATGTATGTTATGTTGATGGTTTATAAAATTCTATAAGTGAATGTGGTATTTTGTTTTCTTTTAAATCAGTTAATTTCACTTGCGATGATTTCTTTACACTTTCAAGAATTGAATTTAAAAATTTTAAAGCATGCCCAATACTATCTAATTGAGATGCAAGAGTCTTTGGTTCTTTGAATGCATTTTCTAATTCAATATATGAGATTTTTAAGGAATCATATTCAGTAG
Organism: Dendrobium catenatum; assembly: GCF_001605985.2. Taxonomy (NCBI): domain Eukaryota; kingdom Viridiplantae; phylum Streptophyta; class Magnoliopsida; order Asparagales; family Orchidaceae; genus Dendrobium; species Dendrobium catenatum. The sequence goes on from NW_021573316.1 coordinate 147,914, forward strand.
TTAAATCAAGATGCTTCTTGTTTAAAGTATCAAATTCATCTAATAAAGCCATATTATTACTATCCAAAGTAGAATGATCTTTCCTAAGGCATTCATGCTCTTTTTATAGTTTTGAAAAATTAGAATTCAAGCAAGCATACATTTTCTTGAACTTGCTATATGCATTATGAATTTTTTTAGAAACTTCTAATGATTTATCATAGGAATGCTCGTATACCTCATCCTGATCAGAATGATCAAGTTAATTATCTACTATTAAGCACAAGTTGGTTACCCCCTCTTTTGCTTCTATTTCAAATGAGTCTGAAGTAGAGTCTACCTAGAAAACTATCTGAGTCCCTTGCATGCTCTTTTTGAACTTAAATTTTTCTTCACCCTTCTCCTTGATTGGGTAAGTTTTTAGATATGGACAATTTGGCTTTAAGTTCCAAGGCTTCCTGCAATCAAAATAGATAACATCAACAAAAACCTTGGAATTTTTATTAGCTCTACCTTTACTCCATTGATGATGACACTTTTTCTTTTTCTTTTGAAAGCTCTTGAATTGCCTTATCATCAGTGTTATGTCATCATCATCCTCAGGTGTAGAATTGTCACTATCATAATCATTAGCCTTTAAGAATACAGTTTTAGATTTCTCCCTTCTCTTTTCACCTACATCAAGTTATCTATGACTCACTCCTTACTCGTAGGTGATGAGTGATCCAAGTAAGTTATCAATGGAGTAAAAATTCACATTCTTATATTTAGTAATAGAAGTAATTTTGCATCATAGGAAGTCGGTAGGCAATGCAAGATCTTGTTAACTTTTTCTTAGTTAATAAGTTCTCCTCAAAATAAATGCAGGGAAGTAAAAATCCGAAAGAAACTTGTATGCATTTCAAAGATTGATTTACTAGGTTTTATACAAAAGAATTCTTAATTATGGAGTATAATTTTCAACCTAGATTATTTTACATCATTTGTTCCGTCATAGGTTATGCAGAGTTTGTCCCAAATTACTTTACCTGTTATACACATAGAAACACACATGTAATCTTTAGATTTTAAAGCACAAAAAAAGTTTAAATATTTAGTCAATTGGGCTAAATCTATATCTTCTATACCCCAGTTGTTCACGAATAGGATTCATGTCGAACGAAGGGCTTGGCTGACACGAGACCGGAGCCCTGGTACGAAAGAAAGTGGAACGCCTTGTACAGAAACCACTACTTGTCCTTGCTGGTATATGTAAGCTCGGCTGGTGTGCTTTTGGGAAGGTCCGATGCTCTATCTCGTAAGAGATAGAGGGAATTTCGGGACATAATTCTTCTAAAAAAGTCCACTTACTGGTGATAAAGTACGTTCACCGATAGCAGCCTAAGATCACTTTCATGGCTACAAAGATCAGATTAGCATCTTCTTTTTTCTTTTATGGAAAGATACATAGCTAGAACTAAGCCTTATCCGTCGTAGGTTTTAAGAACTAGTCTATCAGTTCCCAGTCAGAATACCTTATCCTACGGGCCTCTCCTCCTTTGCAAGAGACTCAAGATCTTTAGCTGCTTTGGTCACTAGTGAAGTTCGCTAGTCAACAGATTCAAATCGCATATTGCTCTATGCCAAAGGTGAACTAAAAACAAGGTTTCTTCTAAAAACGTGAACTTGAATGAGAAATTTCTATTTCGTATAGTCTAGAAAGTAATAACGACAAAATCCTTTCTTTCTCTTTTTAGAGTGTCACTATGTATTTATAGACCAAAGCTTAGTAGACAATACATAGTGACATTTAGACTCAAAGTATTCTAAAGGAAAAGTACGAGGTACTCTATTAGATTAGAGTATGGGCAGCTTAAAGCCTCATAGCAAGCTCCCCTCTCGCTTTGCTCGAGCCTGTCTCCTCTCCTTGAATAAGGGCGAGCTACTTTTTCTTTCTATACAAAAGATCGTTATACGAAATATCGTATGTATGCTATGAATCAAGTTTGTTGTTTGTTTACGATAAGCCAGCGCCCAATAGAGCCTAGCTCGGACGGACCAAAATGGTCTAGCGAAGCCGGTCCCCGCTTGGTGTAAGTACTTCTCGAACTTGATTGAAACAACACAGCTTTTCAGGAGAGAATCATTGAAAATCTCTCTTTCTTTTCGAAGAAACAAGAAACAAAATTGTACACACCTTTTTCTTGATTGTTTTGGTGTTCAGTCAAGCTAGAAAATCTGGATATAGGAAAAGTATAGAAAAAACAGAGATGAAAAAAGATATCCTTTCAGTCTAGTGAAAGTACCATTTTCTTCATCTACTGTACGGAACACAGCCTCTGAGTAAATCAGAATAGTGCATCTATTCCTATAGTGGGATAGACAAAGGCAGTTCCTGAGTAAGAGTGAATTCTGATTCTTCTTTCACTTACGATTCAGACACAACAACCCATTAGGAGTCAACTATGCCGCTTCGGCCCTCCCTCTTCCGAACTAGTAGCACCTTCTTGCTCCTGCGCTAGGACTATCTGCTTGATCTCCGTACTATCAGACTGACTTCGTCTTTACTTTATTCTATCCTGTTCATATGATTGAAACAAGTGAATTACTTGATTCTATTTAGGGGCGTCCAGGAAGGTTGACCTTCCTATAAGTAGAAGATTTCAATTCTATTCTGTTCTGATCGTCTAACTTACTTAATCGTTTGATTGTCATAGCAGCGCTCGGTGGCGTTACTAAAGTTTTTTATCATGGATGTTAAGCGACGATTTAATTATCATCCCATGTCAAGATATGGTCGTACAGTACTATCGACTCAAATCATATAGTACAATTTTGATTGAGAAATTTAACCATAATTATCCCCTTAATCACAGGATCAATTTTGGCATAATTGTCATAGATCGTCCAGTATGATTTATATCATACAGTACGATTATACCAAAAATTGATTATAAAAATATTACCTAAATTATAATTGGAAGCTATTTTTCATGATGATAATGGATCATCCTGTATAATATGAATCGTCTAGCACAATTAGTTAATCAGTCTTAATTAACAAAGTGCACTAAGTTAGTGACTTTTGATCAACTAATCATCCATTATGATATAAATTATATAGTACGATTAGGTCAAAAAATTCTTCTTTTTCCAAACTCACCAACTCACTCCTTTGAGTGTGTGTGTGTGCAAGGTTACTCAGCTTAGTGTCCACCAAATACATGACTTGACTTAAGAAAGGTAAAAATACATTATCGTTGAAATTACAGACAGACTCAACCTTAGTATACCCAATCTTGAGCTGTTAGATGTTGTAAGTGAACTGTGGACTTGAAATTTTAGTGAGCATGAAATAAAATTGATATGCAATAAATAGCAGTAAGAAAATACCGATGTTTGTTATCATCAAAATTATAGTACTTGGGTCCAAATTTATAATAATAACACCTATTGTTCATAGCCTCTTTCCACTTATCAAAGAATTCCCTCACTACATTAAGGACCCTACCATTTGGTTCCTTATATAACTGCACCCAACTTTGGTTTACTATCATCTTTTTTACCTACCCACCCAGGTTCTGAAAGTTTATCTCGACGATCAATTGTTTCTAACCACTATCATCCCATACCTTTGGTTAGCCTAAATATAGATGAATTTGCATTTATCAAAAGATGATGAAGCATGCTTCTTTTTGCCAAACATTATTGGGGCCATTCTCATAAATCTTAAGCAAGAAAATTTCAAAAGTTGGAGAGAAATGAGAGTATAAACATCCCATTTATAAACATCATTAGTGTGACGGTGCTTAAAAGATTAGTGCTACAGAGCTTTAAAATATAAAAAATGACAAAGAGTCAAATAGACATTTGTTGAAACAAAAAGGAACATGTGGCACTACAATGCATTCTTTTGAAAATGAAGCACCAAATTTTAAGCTAAAAAAACATAGTGGGGCTTAACACACACGAGCACTACATTACTAAAAAAGAATACCATTGTATTTTAAATAATATTAAACTTATTTTTACTAAATAATATGGTGCAAAAAATAGTATTGTGGTGCTCAATAAAGTACTATAAGTAAAAATTTATGAAAGTATGAAATATTGATTGTACTACCATCAGTACTATAAAAATAATGAACCAAACACTATAAAGCTTGAAAGGGTAGCACTGAGGCACAAAGCAAAGCTTGATATTACTACAATTTTCATTGATATAATGTAATGGTGGTGCAATCCAGAAAATTTTCTTGTGACTTCAGTGTTGTCGTGTTATTTTTTAATGCTGTGATGATTAATGAGCAAATTCTATAGTGCTTCAAAACCTGATGTTGTGGTGCTAGTTAAACTTTAGTAAAGTATATTTTTCTCAAGAAACTTTTCATAACTTAGTCAAAATCAAAATTAATAACTTTCATAAATAATACAACACACACACTCATAATATAAATTATAAAATAAAACATAAATACTTGGAAATAGTATTAGGTTGCCTCCCAAACAATGCTAAATTTATATTGTTAAGCTAGACTAATCTAGATATGTCATTTTGACATAAATAAATCATCATCACTTCTCAATTAGTCTCCACTATGCTCTTTTCCTTTATTCTTTAGTTTTATTTAAATATTACTGGTCTAAGTTCATGAGATCAACTACTACAAGAGATTGAAAGCTATCCTAATTAATTTTCTATATTATTGATTGAAGTAGTTTGACTTTACAAACAGGTTCCTAACTGAGTCATAACCTCTTCCAAAGGTGTTTTTTTTTCTATGAATTGATTATTTTTTATTGAACCTTAAGGATCAGCAGGTATAGGATTTACTACAAGTTGTTGAGGGTTATTTCAATTTCCTTTTTAATTAGTTTGGCCTATATTTTACTAATTGTTACCACCAATATAAAATCAGGGTGGTTCCTTCAACTTTGATTATATGTATTAGAGAGCATGGGAGCAAGGAATTTAACAACATCTTAGATTTTTCCCTTATAGAAAATGAGAAAATTTTGTTGCAATTTGGGATCCCTACCTAATAATTTTGATGATAACGAACATTATTAACTGACTTCATATTTCTTCAAGAATTTATATTGCATGTTTGCTTTTTGTGTGTACTAATAATTTCAGATACATCATACATCACTCAATAATTTTTAGGGTTCAGGATTGGGTAGAATATGATATGTTTTGAAAGAGTTTGTATTTTTTCTTTCATTTATTTTATATTTCTTGTCTCAATTTCATGTAAGGGTATATGTTGATTTGGCGATCATCCACACAAACATTTGGGAGTGAGAAAATAAAGTTTTTTATTTTTTTAATAAATTATACTGTATGATCATGATTGCAATGTATAGTTAATTATTCATAAATTCATTATTAATGATTAATTCCATAATTAATATTTTTAACCTAATCATACAGTACGATTTAAATCAAACTGCACGATCTGTTTAAAATAAAAACCCTAACTGCTAATCAAATTTAAGTATTTTTTTAATATTCTATTTTGTACTATTTATATAGTACAAAATTTGAAAAATTTCTTAAATTAATCCTCAAATTTAGTCAAACAAATTAAGGTTTAAAGAATAAGGTAGATCATAATATAAATCATGTTGTATGATTGGCCGAGATGAAATTCTATCATCTCGGAGATCATCCTAAATGAAACTTTAGATTTTGAACTAATCGTACTGTACGATCTCAAGATTTTCAAGTACTATCATAAGATAGTTGAACTAAACATGTTGTATAATCTATAAATCATTTTGAATGATTGGTCCATAGAACTTGAACAGTTTGTTCTATGACTGCTCCATTATACTTGACGAACACTAGTTTTTTATACTAATTGTATTATATAATCCTTGATCATATTATATGAACGAAGGTGATAGAATAAAAATTTAGGATTTTTTGAAGCCTTATATAAATCCTCTCTTAAATGATTCTTAATAATCATTTGGTTGTTGAAGAGATTCTGAGGGAGCTTTATGAGAGGTCCTAGATCATTAGAGAAGGAGAAGGAAAAGGTGAGGTCATGTGTGAGGGAGGAGTGTGATGAGATTTCACATGGTTCCTCTAAGAACACTTGCACTTTAGCTCCTCCAATGGCTTTGTTGATTTCTTGGTGTTGCCCTAGGGAGAAAGACTTCAAGGCTAAAGATCATTCTGATCTTTGCCTTCACCAGTAGGATGAAAATGGATTATAAAATATTCTACCTTCACAAGGAGAGAGTGAAAAAGCTTCTAGGTTCGCTACCTACACCAAGAGGGTGAAAAGAGCTTCCAATGCTCTCTGCCTCACCAAGAGGGTGAAAAGGAGTCTGGTTCTCCGCTGCACTAGGTTGGAGAAAATGATTCTTATAAGGGATTCTTCACCTTATTATGAGGGCTAAAGGAGAGACACTAAGGTTTAGTGCAATACTCAAAGAAGAGGACTTTGAGGAGTGAATATAGGTCATTATTTGACCAAATCACTCTAAACTATGGTTTGTTTGTTCTATTTTTTTAAGCATTTTAATTTTTATACTTTGTATTTCCTATGATTTATTTTCTTGAAAATCTCTATTGTGAATGTTATGATTGGTTTGAGCTTATTTCATGGAAAAACAAAATCAAAATTTATTTTTATGTTTTGTGATTTGTACAAAATCAAAAGACAAAAATGTTGTACATTTACTAGCCTTTGCATTGTTAGATTCTTATTTTAATTTTGAGATTTGAATTAAGTAATTAAGTTTCTCAAAAAGTATTTTTGAAAAATAATTTTTTTTCCCTCCCTTTTGGTGCTTCTTAGGTAGTTCAATGAGGTTTAACACCCTCCCTTGAACTTTCAAAATCAAAGTCCAATAGCATCATCCCTGACACTATTATAAATGCTGCATAACTTTCTAGGAAGCTAGCTAAGTGAAGGTTAAAATCCTAAATAGGAGTTCCCCTGAACTAGGAATTTTGAACCATCTAAATTATGATGAGTTTTAGTTTGATTATTGACTTGAATAGTTGATCAATTGATATACTAATTGATTCCTTCTACTAAAAGGTTTACATACTTCTAAAGAGGTCTAGCATGATCTTGATCTAGAACTAATTTACACATCTCAAAAATCTTTTTGATTTTTTTAGATTTTTATAAGAGTCTTTTGTTTTTCAAAATTAAATAATAAATGGATCTCACTAGATCTACTACACATGCAACAATATTGCACTAAAAAATAAATAACAAAAAAATAAATAAGTAATAATTTTTTATTCATTCAAAATTTTTAATAAGAACTATAAAATAATGATATATGATATAATAGGTCTAAAAATGCAACTAATTTCAAAACACATTTGCTTTTCTACCAATTATACTAAAATCTTGATGAGGGGTTGGAAGGTGAGCTACATATAGAGATAGAGTGCAATATGAATATGCTTATATTTTCTTAGATATAAAAAATAATGAAACCCCATTAAAAATGCAAATATATATGTCGATGAAGTAATAAAGTGATATAGAAGAATGGAAATCTTATGGAAACTATTATACTTAATTATAATTAAACTACTACGATTTAATATAGATGCACAATTTATCCTACTAAATGAAAAGTAGTTGTTCTAAACTTTTTGTCACTTAATGGAGATTTGCAAGAAAAATTGATATTGATGTAAATAAAGTGTTTTGGACCAATGAATGTAAAATAATATAATTTTCTAATGAGACTCTTAATTTTAGATATGGATCAGAGCATATGCATCCTAAGATCTCTATCGAGCTTATAAGAGTAAAAGAAGGTTTATGTCCTTCATATAATGATAATGTCCCCATAAAACCTAGAAGATTTAACATCATATATCTAGGTATGACAACATTTCATTTCAATGCTCCTATTTATTTCAATATTTTTTTGTTGAGCCAATATATGACACTAGATATTAACTTTACACAAGACCATTATATGCATTAAATTAAGATCGGGATATATTAAAAGCATCTATAAACTAATTCAAAGCATAGGAGTCTACATTAGTACTTGTTATGCATTTATATCATTAACCCAAAACTAAAAGATTTAGCTATACATGTATAATACAAAAAGCATACTCATGCTCATTGCATTCATATAAGAAAATGACAGAAGAATTAATAAGGATAAATGTCATCAAGAAGGATCAATTAATATTCTCCATACTTATTCTTCCCATAATAATGGAATTACTCACATAACACAGACTAAGGTCTCCAACTGAAAGTATCTTGTTTTTTTCTAGCCTCCCTTAGACTTTACTCTAAGGGGGAACTAATAAAAAACAATCAAAAGTACAAGACTCCACTAAAAAAATGATAAAAATCGTCAATGAAAAAACTAAAAAACTATTTATAATAAGTATGAAAATGGCCTATGGTGCCATGGCACTCAACATGGCGGCACCACAGTGGTATTAGATGAACTAGTACATTGGGGCTATTAAGCTTGATCCACTATGGAACTACATTGATCTGGCGCAGTTGCTAGTTTAAACTATATGTATTTTGGCTAAGTTAGTGCCTCTCCTCATTTTGGAAATTGCTTCACCATTGTGGTGTAAAATTCTAATGATGTGGTGCTAGAAAGTGCACTATGATGTTGCGGGCTATGAAGCTCAGCGCTCTGACATTCATTTTCTCAAGACTAAAGTGATGCGGTGCTGATTTCTGGTGCAACGACACTATGATATGCTATGGAACTGACCTTAGTTTCACTGGCACTGTAATGTTTGAATAAGGCACAAGTTCTTTCAGAATGATAATGATGTGATGCTTCAACTTAGGGTGTTGCTGCGCTAGCTCAACACGTGAATTTTTTATTTTTCCTAAGATTTTTCTACACAATATCAATTAAAGCACCACATTTATATTGAATTTAAAGCTATCAAAATATATAAAATATATACTTAATATGTGTAGATAGATTTAATCCTTACAGCTAGGCAGTTTCACCATACTTATATTATCCAATAATAGTAACACCCTATAATCTTCCACTAGAGATTTGCAAGATTATATTATACATGTTTCTTTCACTTATCATATATGTACTCTATAATACAAAAGTAAAAATTGATAAGCTCTTACAATCATAGATAGATGACTTAAAGGTTCTGCGGGAAGAATATATGATAACATATGATATTTCAACAAAATCGAAATTTCTTATAAAAATAACCTTATGTCGAATGATCAATGGAATTCAAGCATATAGTATGTTATCAGGTTAGAGTACTTTAGGGAAGTTAATTTTCTCATATTGCATGGAGCTAGTTTACTGAAGCATTCATAAAAAAAAAATAGAGGCAATAACACATGTTTTGACTATCACCATATATTCTTACTTGCTACTCATCCATTCAATAGAAATAAGAATGCTTTCATGAAAAATAAAGTTAAAAAAAGATCAAATGTCCACCAATGTTAGTTGGAGATCAAATATTAGAAAGAGACAATATGATACCTATAACTATTTATGCTTCTACACTAGTATAATACAAGGTTTTGGGTTATCGAGTTGAACACAAATGGAAAAAAAAAAAATATTTTGTATGCATTAATTTATTAGATAACAAACTTTATCATGGATAATTTAGATGTTATTCATATTGAGAAAAATATTTTTGATAATATATTCAATACTATGATGGATATGAAAGGTAAAACGAAAGATAATTTGATAGTAAGAATGGACCTAAAAGAGTACTATATGAGAAACTTCATGACTCAAGGATGGTAGAAATGATAAAATTTTGAAGCAAGAAGCACCTTTTTCACTCATGTTAGAATAAAAAAGAGTAGTGTGTGAGTGGGTCCAAAACTTGAAAATGTTGGATAGGTACACATAAGTAGATTTGTAAGCATGCGATGGAGGAAGTTATTTAGAATGAAGAATCATGACTCCCAAATCTTCATGGAGTGTTTGTTGCCTATAGCAACCAGATTCTTACCAAATTTAATATTTAATAAATGGAGTAAACTTAATATTTTCTTAAAGATTTAAATGTTGAGTGAGCAAAATATTCTGATTATTCTATACAAATTTGAGAATGTTTTTCTCTTAGTTTCATTGACTCCATAGAACATCTACCTATGCATTTAGATTATGAGTCAAGAGTAAGTAGTTCAACATAGTACCGTTGGGTGTATCTATTTGAGAAATACATACATTTTTCATCAAAGTTGTAATAAATTTGCTCTTTTCAATGTAATACTAAACAACTTCTTAAAATGAAGATATCTAAACAAGTTTTAAAAAAAAAACATAATTAAGAGTAAAGCACATCTAGAAGGGTTAATATTTGAAGCATATATCTCAACCAAGAGCACCTAATTCATTCTTATTATTTCAAACCACATGTTAAAAATTTTAGACCAAAAGTTGGGTGTAATATAAATGTTGAAGAGGAGGGTACAATTCAATCAAAATTATCAATTTTTAACATACATGGGAAGCCATAAAAAATACATTTATATATATAACTAATAGGGATATCAAGGCTGCTACAATATATGACATCCTGAATTACCAAGAAGTTAAGCCTTCTTTGAGTAAGAATTTCTAACATATATGTCATCATTCTTACTAGATGATTATTTAAACTCTAAATAATACCATTACTGGTCTATAGAATGTTCATTATTTCCTCACCCACAATAGATAACTCTGCCATAAAAAATATTGAGGAAGAGTTCTCGACATGGTTTAAGACATTCATATATTTATGTATACTCTTTTTTTTTAAAAAAATATATAAGATATTTTTACATTTATCTAAGTTAACTTAATGCTTTATTGGATCTGTTAGGTTCATAATACAACAAAAATGGTTCTAGAGATGGGGTTGCATGACCTTACATGAAGACAATTTGAGCTGTTAAAACATAACATATTTTTCTCATGAATGGTTAAAGATTTCACATTAGGTCTTGGAGTGAAGTGACAAAAATAAAAAAATATATTGTTTTTGTTAGAGGAAAAACCTACACAAAAAATTAAGGTGATTATTATGGTATCCTAAGAGAGGTTATTCAGTTATAATATCCTGGTGAAGGCAACAATCAATTATTCCTTTCTAACTACATGTGTTTTGATGCACTCCTAAATAAAGGCCCAAGGGTACATTCTTTCTATGGTATTACCAAAGTAAAGAGAAACGGGAGATATGATAAATTTGATATATTCATCATAACACACCAAGCGAGTCAAGTATGCTATGCTAGATATCCATGTAAAGTGAAAGATAAATAAGATTAATTTATAGTTGTTAAAATTATGCCTCAGGGGTGTCATTGCGAGCTTTGATATGATACATATTTCACATCAAGAAGAGAGAATGTTGAATTTTAAGGAATCATTCAATGATGTTGATGACCCTATGTTGTATTTTACTTCGATATAGTTGGAAGAAATTGAAAGTTATAGTTATGATAGTAGTAAGATCAAGTTAGTTGATGAAGAAACTTTTAGCTATTAGTGATGATATTGAATTCTATTTTTTTTATTTCCATTGGATTTACTATCATTACAATAAACCTATATTTTTATGTTTTCTTTGTGTGTGTGTGTGTGTGTTTTTTCTTTTTGTTAAAATCCACGGAGGGGCCTACGCATTAATTAATAAAAACAATTACAAGGTCCTTAAAACAAAGCAAAAGAAAACTTATTAGCCGATAGTATCCACTAAGCCAGAGTATAAGGTAACCAAATAACATGCTAAAGATGTTATACTCAAGCATCCAAAAAAAGAAATATATTAATATGAAAATGAGGCACAATCTTTATGCAAAAAAAACTTAATGATAGCCATAAGCAACTCCACCTGAAATTCAAAGAGGCTGCAAAACAAAAAAACTATAGCACAAAAAAGTATAGGTGGAATAGAAATAATTAGCTATATTTAAGGCATAACAAAAGTAAGTATAACAATTTATGCATAATAATATGATTTCCAAGCTCTGCCACCACATTAAACCAAATAAAGGATGTAGACTTATAGATTTTAGGGTAAAATTAAACCAAGAAACCTCACTAAGGTAATCCACATGCCACTTAATCCTACCATCAGGAGCAATCAAAAACACCCACTCAAACAACCTCGAACTATAGAGCTTAAAGCCCATAAAAGAGCAGCACAAAGCCTCCAGGCTAACACCAACAACCAGCCCGAAAAAGAACCCCAAGCCATCTAACAAAAACAGGTAATCCATATACCAAACAAAGCTCCAAGGACCATACGAGACAAACAAAAGCAAACTAGCAACCTCCAACCTTAGAACAGAACCAAGATAGCCCCAAAGCCCAACCAAACTCCCATGGATACCCCTAGCTAGCCTAAACAGCAACCTGAAGGTAGGAGAATAATAATGGGGAAAACCATCAGCTACATAACCAATGTATTCACAGCTCAAGTCCAGATCCACAAAGACATCAAATAAAGTGAAAGCCACAGAGAAATGCCAGCAGCTGTTCAACAACACCATAACACAATAATTAAAGAAAAAGGAGACAATCACAGTGAACCACATAATCCTCCAAAGAAAGATCGAACCCCACCTGGCATACGACCCATGCCAACACATAAAACCACCAATGCAGGCAACCATGAAGAAAACCCAATATAAAGAGCACACCACACACCAACTCGAAGAATAAAAATAGAGTAGAAACCTATCCAACCTAGGAACAACCAAAGCAGCATCCCAACTGATAACTTAGAAACTGAAATAAAAGCTCCTAGCAACACAAGAGATAGTACACACTCCACCAACCACTAGCATATAAGTAGAGGGAGCCAGAGCAGACCGAGAAAACTTAAAATCGACCATACAAAAATAAATCCATAGCAAACCCCACAACACCACACAGGGCATCCAAAAATCAACCAAGGAGAAAACCCCCAAAGAAAGAGAGCAAGAAGAAACAAACTAGGAAAATAACTTAAATTCTAACAAAGGGTAAACCAAGAGCATCAAGTCTAAGAATTCCTTTTAAAGCCACCAGAATAGTGGACCCAATAAAATTAGAAAAACACTCTAGATCACACCCCCAATTAGTAACCCAAGATGCACAAGCATTACCCTCCTTGCAAATATGATAGAACGAATAATTCAAAAAAAAAAAAATCAACAGATTCCTAATTTCCCTTACCATATAAAAAAGATCAGGATTGCAGCATATATCATCACCAGAATATAAGAATTGGAAATTATAATAATAGTTGATCTCAATAAAAATATTAGTTAAGTTAAGAGAATTACACAACTTAAGACCATAAAGAATAGCCATGGTGGTAACAAAGAGAATATTATCATTCTATAAAGGAACAATAAAAGCCATAATAAGACTACCATTACTGTCTCTAATAGCTCCACCACAGCCCATAGATGAATCACTGCTAACACCATACACATTCAACTTTAAAAAATTTATGGGGGGTTTGGTCCAATAAATAATATTAGCCTCTTTAGAAATAGGATCACCCTCCAAACTAAGGCCTAAGGCAGTCCCAACAAAATAATAGTTTTTAAAATTCTTCAAAGAGAGCAGATTAATAGAAATAATAGATAAAACCTTATCCTTCACCTTCTGGATAACCTTATGATGATTCATCCGAACACCATTAAAAAGAGAATTATTCCTCTCCAATCATAAGTACCATAATATGAAAGAAGGAATAACATTTTTATGTTTTCTTTTATGCATAATCATTATCTTATTCAAGGTTTTTTTTTTGTCAAATTGCTTCTAAGGAAAAACCTCCTTATAGATTTATAACTTATATTTTTGGTCATTTAGAGAAGATAACAACTCACACAACTAGGTAAGACATATTGTGTGGTTAACTAAATCAATACTTGCCATAATGACCTAGCCTACTCCTATTCCTTATCCTCCTGACTATAGCCCTTCTCTTCATCAGTACATATATAGGCCACCACTTCTACCTATACCATCCCCTACCACTATTTTAGGCATGTCCTTCCAAGTACCCTTACCCTCCATACTCACAACTTTTATATTATCCAATTCCATCACAACCATATCTAGTTGGATCATCCACATCTATAGACAAGATGGGTGAGGGTAGTTCCCATCTACATATAATCGCATGTTTATAGAGCCCGAGAATGCCACATTTGTATTATATATATATATATATATATATATAATCATACTCGTGTCATAATTTTTTCATATTAATTGCTGCCACTTAATTGACTTGTATTGTGATCTCCTTGCATTATAGTAATTTCCTTTGGTCCTACATTGCATTGTTGCTAATGTTACAACCATTTCCTCAAGACCCAACTCATAACCACACTTTCTTCATAATTGTTGCTTCTTATAGAGCTTCATTGCAATCCATTTACACTATTGTTATCTCTAAAAGAATTAGTAGGGAATGCTTGCAATTTTTTATAACGAAAAACATTGCTAGAGTTTATTTTAAAATATCATATAATCATATAAAAATCATGTTTAGTTGCTTTTTTTTTATTTGTTATTTTAAAAAATAGTTACTTATGTTAAAAACATTTTTGATTAATTTATTTTTTAAAAATAGACTAATATATTTAAGAATTATAAAATCATCTAGTAATATATTATTAAAGATTTCTCAAACACCTAATTTGAAAATGTGAAATGAATATATATATATATATATATATATATATAAAAGAATAAAATTAAAAAAAAAATTATCTCTCCTATTTGGCTGTTCCGAACTCTCAGCTAGCAAAAGCTCTCCAAGCAAAACCCTACAAACCGCTTGATTTCCCCCTCCCTGTTTTTTCTTCCCAGTTACTGTTCTTTGCCCGCCGTCTATGGCTTCTCGCTATCGTTCCATCTCGAGACCCGCCGTTTCCTTACTTAAGTCCTCCATGGAAAATCCCCGAATCTCGAACGCGTCCGCCCTTCCTCGCTGTCCTCCACCCTTTACGAGGCAAGAAGTTTATGGTCTTGTATCGCTATCCCTGGCTTTTAAGCTTTGAAATTTACATCTTTGTTGTCCATTTAGGGTTCCGCGTGGGGTGAGCTCTCTTCAATCGCTGCTGCCCCTTTATAGCGCGGTGTCGTCGGCGCGGATGACGTCCCAGCTAGGGATAGACTGGGCGGCTTGCTCGAGATCGCTCTTCAAGGGTACGCTCTGCAGCTCGAATCCCGGGGTCTGATTCCAATCCTTATTTTACCTTTGTTTGAGTAAGCTACTTGATCTCCTGTTTTTAATTCTATCTCCGTGTTTCATATTTTGTGAAAAGATGGAGCCGGCATGGAATTAGTGCTGGAGTGATATGATGACTAGTAGGAGTATTTCATAAATTAAACCGATATTTGGATGTTAGGAGTTTTTTGGATGAACAAATGTAGAGTTAAATTTTAAATGCAATTGGACAAGGAATTTTATTTTTATCTTTTGTTTTATATAAATTTCACCGATATTTGGATTTTAAGAGGCGGTTGGTTGACCAAACTTAGAGTAAAATTTTAAATGGATTTGGATAAGGAAACAAAGCTGCCTATTTTATAAATTTCACTGATATTTGGATTTTAAGGGGCTGTTTGATTTGAAGTTTTAGCCACTATTTTAACTAAATCTTGACTAACTGTTTTCTGAATCATATAAATACTCCCTGCTAGTAATATTGGGGTAAGTATGATCTATGATTGACACTACTTCTAATTATATATCTTCTTTTCTTTCATTTAAATCCTTGATCTTCAAAATATCCATCAAATAGTTTACTAGTATTTAACAATTTTAGTTTCTATCAACTCTCACCATGAAGGTCGTTGGTTCAGATAGTGTAAGAAAAATGAATGATTTCACAACCAAAATAATTTGAATAATAAAAAAATTTAAGCACAGTTTATTAACCATCAGTCAATTATGTGATGGGGGTTGACATTAAATTTTATTCTGATAAATGTTTGTTAATATTGAACAACAAAAATGTGTTAGAAGGATTATATTTTTTTTAGGATTATGGTTAAATAATATATACATGATTGATTTAGGTTTTATTGACAAAACTAGTAAAGTGTGTTGCTTAGGAATCACCTTAAATGAATCATGGCAGTGGCACAGGATACTATCATGCTAACATGAGGACACTAAAAAAAATCATACTTAGAATTGGTAAGAGGAATACTTAAGTTAGATTTCACCAAAGATCACTTGTGTGATGCATGTTAATTAGGAAAACAAGTAAAATTTTTATTTTACTCATTAAAGAAGTTGCCACTAAAAGAATATTAAAGATTTTACGCATGAATTTGTTCGGATGTGTTAGCTTTATGAGTCTAGAAGGTAAGTTATATGGTTTCATAATTGTAGATGATTACATAGATTCACATGGGTTGCATTTTTAGTAAATTAAAATGAATCGTTTGATGAATTCTTGATATTCTCAATTTGGATTCAACAAAAATATGATGCATCATTTCTACCATTTACAGTGATCATGATGGTGAGTTTTAAAATGAGAAGTTTGAGACACTCTATTAAGAATTAAGAATAGAATGTAATTTCTCAGCCCCTTGAACCCTACAACAGAATGAAATGTTTGAAAGAAAAAATAGGACCTTAATTGAGGCTACTATTGCTATGTTGAATGAATATAGTTTATCTAATTACTTTTGGGCGAAGCAGTTAATGCAACCTATTGTATTGAATAGGATAAACATTAGAACTAAATTAAATAAAACTCCATATGAACTTTTTAATAATAGAATATCAAATTTTTCTCACTTGCATGTCTTTGAATGTAAATGTATTATTCTACATAATAGAAATTCTTCGTAGATTTGGAATATCAAAATATATATTTCTATTCTCTTGATGAATATTTGGTATCTATTGTGCAAGTAATAAACGACATGTCTATCAGGAATGTGCTGAGTCTATCATGCTCTAGGTGCTTATTTTAAAACATATATTGCTTTTTTTAATTTAAAAGTATGATAGTGGAAATGTCGCGCTCTCACCCAAGTGATTGTTTAACATATACACTTTTTTTACAAGTCTATTTAAGAATGTACTTTTCATATCCATTTGGTACAACTTGAAGCCTCTAAAACGTACAAATGTTAATAAGACTGTAATGGCTTCCAATTTGCTATTTGTGTGAACATTTCTTCAAAATTATTACTTTTATCTGATTATTATATTTTGCTACTAGTCTCTAGCTATGTTCTTTACTATTGATCCAAAGTCATTCAATTTATTTTTAAATATTCATGTTGTTCCAATCACACTCTCATCAGATGGCTTGGATGCTAGCTTCCACTCATCATTTCTAGTGAACTGATTTAGTTTATAATCTATGATGCACCGACACTTCTCCTCAAAGAGGCGTGCAGTGTCTGACACCGTGTCCGACACGATACTCGTCCGACACTCCGACAAATGTCGGACACGCCAAAAACGTGTCTGATTACAAAAATATTAAAAACAAACATGCGTATCTTTAATATTTTATAATTTTTTTTAAAATATAATTTCTTATATTTGACGAGATTTAAATTAAATTTCTTATTTCCTATCCACAACACCAAATCAACGTCTGCATTTAATACACATTCATTGAATATTCTCATTTTCATTTCTCTTTGGCAGTGAAGGTATTTTCATCTCCTCTCTTTTTGCACAATTATAAATCTTTCTCTTATTGAACCAGAATTGAAAGCAGTGATATTCAATGATGATGATATTGAAGGACAAAAACAAACCTCTAAAGCTAATCATAGTAGTTAAAGCTTGAATGCTTTATGTTGTAGTCATGGTTTAAAATTGTGCAATATGTCTTATTATTGGGATATTTTGATTTCACTTCATATCTTATGTTTTTTTTTAATGTTTTATATTATTCACTCATTAGTATATAAAAAATTTATCATTTTATTTTTATGCAATCTTTTGATTTTGAGGCTTACGCCTCAATACTCGAATACGCAATTTTAAACATTGGTTGTAGTAAGTGATTATTTGCTTATATTTTTGTGGTTGTACTAGATATTTTATATTATAAGCTAGACAAGTTATCATGTCATTCATTTATTATTGTTTGTCATTTTTAATATGATATTACATTAATATATATATACTATATAAAAAATTTATTGCCCTGTCCGGGCCGTACCCATGTCCTATATTTTCAAAAAAAGCCGTGTCCCGTGTCTGTGTCGTGTCGTGTCCGTGTCCGTGCATCATAGTTTATAATGTATAGTTATAATACAATATTCATCTTTGAATGCCTCACCAATGCTAGTGGGTTCTACCATTGATATGAAGGTTGTATAACTAATCTCCTTCCTAATACTGTCTCTCGAGAAAGGATCTCCTATGATCAAATCTCTAGGATGACTTGATGCATACTTACAATCTTTGGGAAGTGACTTCTGATTTTTCACTCTATCTTCTAGTCTTATATTTTCAATTCTAACAATGTTCTCTTCTTCAACCTCTCTAGAAGGAGCAATTCTATCAAAATCATCGAAGGTAATTTCTACTACTAATGTCTTTTTATTAAATTTTGTCTTTCTTGTGAAAGCATATCCTTTAAAACCGCTTCATCATTCATAGCATCAAACTTTTCCAATTGAAAATTTCTATTATTTAAACTAAAATGTTTATATCCAAAGACATTAGGTGAGAAAATTTTGGTGTTCTATCCTTAATAAGTTTTTGTGAGGTCTTACAATTTGACTTTATTGGTTACCCTGTTCAACACGGTAGCTTTGTATTCATTGCTTCAACTAAAATACACTTGGGTAACTTGTATTCATTGAACTTAGCTCTAACAACCTTAATTAAGGTCCTATTTTTTTCTTTCTACTGTTCTATTCTATTGTAGGGTTCTGGGAGGAAATAAATTATGCTTTTTTTTTAATTCTTGATAAATCATTTCAAACTTCTCATTTTCAAATTCATCATCATGATCACTGTGAATGGTGGAGATGGCGCATCCTTTTTCATTGAATCCTAATCGAAAATATCCTACATTGAAAATTCTCTTTTTATTTGCTAAAAATTTAACTCATGTGAATATGGTGTAATCATATACAATCATGAAAATATACAACTTACCTCATAGATTCATAGTGCTAACGAATCCAGACAAATTCATGTGTAATATCTCTAATGGTTTATTGGTGATAATTTTCTTAATTGAGTGAAATGTCGAGTTTAATTTTTTTCCTAATTAATTTGCATCACACTATTGTTCTTGAGTGACATGTATATGTGTGTATGTAGTAGGGTTGTAAATATTTGACCTGACCCAAAAATTTCATGTTAGGGTCAACCCCTTTCGCAAATGTCGGGTTCGCGTTCAACAAATCTACTAGTTTGAAAAAACGGGTTGGGTCCGGTTTGACCCGTAAAACCGACAATGACCTATACTAAGTAGGAAACTCACGTCATCCGTCAGGCGTCATCGTCTCTCATTTGTTAGCTTTGTTGATCGGAAATAGCAACGGGAGCTTGTGTGGCGTGTGTCCGACGTGAGGTAGGGTTTTGAATGGGTTGCTAAAAACTTCTTCGCCTCGTTTGACGACGTTCTTCCTTCCTGTCGAATCGATGCGACAGTTCACCGTCCTGTCGAATCGGAAGACGGAAGCCTGCTTCGCCTCGTTCAACGACGCCCCTTTCTTCCTCCCTTTCGTGTGTTTCTTCAGCCAAATCCCCTAAATCTGTGTCTGGATGGGTCAACCCGGAAGCTTGAGGGGTTAGGTCTAGGTTGAACAAACTGACCCGTTTGCAAAAACAATTCGGGTCAACCCAAATTGGGTTGGGTCAGTTCTAGGTACGACCCGATCCCGACCCGCATCCTGAAATTGACACCCCTAGTAGGTAGTATATCTTTTGGGATTTGAATTCATTGTCTTGGGCAACTGGATAGAGGAAGGATGAGAGGGTATTGGATATATATATATATATATATATATAACTGGATAGAGAAAGGTTGAGAGGGAAAGAGAGAATAACTAGTATGACAATTCTTGGAGGAAATATTTTATTGAGCAAATCTTGTGTCTTTGTATTCATCTTTGGAAATAGTTGATTAAATCTCTATTTAATTTTGGACATAATTGAATCTCAAAAAATCATGCAATTATCTGGTGTCTTTTTCTGTTGTGTTTCGTACAAGTGAATCTCATCTAGGATGTAGCTTTAAAAGCACGCTGGTGTCTGAGAGTTGAAGCTGGCAGGCCTTGCATGTAAATGTGCATCATTTATCGTGAAGCTTACAGTAGGTCCTTCCCTAATTCTTCTAGTTGTAGAAAAGTTTTCTGACAGGCCACGAAAAGAACATAGTAAGATTGGTCGCTGTGCTTTTAAGGTCTCAGGTAAGGTAGCATTTGAGACAATGACTGCTTGACTGCATAGACTAGCTTCAGCAAAGTTCTGCTTAAGAGCAAAGCGGAGCTTTTTGCTAAGGATCATATGTAAAACATTCTTCTTTAAGCTTTTAGTTTTACTCTTCTGATTATGGGAATCTGAAGACCTCTTATCTTGAATACTCTAGCCATTCAGCTAAGCATTATTTTTCTTCATATTGACAAAGCTTGTTCTTCTTTCGAAGATATATTTACTACTGACAATTTATACATTCACTGCTTCAGCTTGAATTTCATTATCTTAAAGATAGAATTACGCACATGCTATTGAAATCATGTATGTTTACAAATCTAGTACCTACCCAAAAATGAGTTTCAGAATCTGAGCATTTGCGCATGCCATAATCAAACAATTGAAAATTTGTTGAAAGTGAAAAAAAGGAGTTGGATTTTTGTTGTGACTTTTGATATTTGGGTGATAATTTGATGAATGCAGATAAGAGTGTGGTGATTCTGTAAATGAGAAAGATTTGAATGTTGCAAAAGAAATTGCCTCCTTAAAGACTTTATTTTAGTTTTTGCAATCTAATATCCCTTCATTGGATTTATCAATATTGTAGTCTTCCATCCAGTACCTGGCATATTTCTTTCATTTTAGTTATTTTACTCCAAATGATGTGCTGATATATTACATTACTGTCTTCCAGAGCTAATGATTTCTATTCCTCCATAGAAGATCTAAAGATTACGATAAGAGCAAAATCCAGGATCCCTACAGGTTTCAAGTTGGGATATTTCCTTTTTGATGAACTGTAACTTCTGTGACCCTCCAACTGTTGTTTTACTTATTTGATTTTCAAAATTTCTGATGCTTCAAATAATTAAAATAATAATGTTGTTTTTTAATGTATTATTTCGTTGACAATTTCCTAGTTTAATGGTTGTTGAGGTCAACTTTTTTTAGAGTTAAAGATCATTCCTCAAAATGATTTCTGAAGTCTCTATCATCTCATAGGTGATACCATGCACCTTAGAGATACGGAATAGTTATTATGAGAATTCCTTAAAGATTTTCACAGCATTATTCTTTATAAATTGCAAAGTACTTGCAATTGGCCAATAGCTTTTCATTATGTTTTTGAAATTTGTCATCTTGAACAACTTTTTGTTATCAAATTTATCATTTGTGTTCTACCGCTGCAATTGCTATATGTGGTTTTCAAAGAGCAGCTTTTCTTGCAATTTTTTCATAATCAATTTTACAAGAAGTTGTAGCCACCCCAACCAAACCTTCTAGATTATTGATGATGCGGATAAATTTGTCATTTGCTTTTGATTTGCTTCCTGATTTCCTTTCTCAAAGCAGATCTATTTGAGAAAGCTTTAGCTGAGCTTTGTTTTCCAAATAGCAATCATGTTGAAGTTTGACTAATAACTTTTGTTTGCATTTTAGAAAATATTATTATTTTGAATATTATTCTATGATCAAATTCATCATTTTAAGTTCTATCGATGCAACTATTTTCTATGATAATTTTAAGTTGATAGCCATTAATCTCCTTTCTAAATTGTTTTTGATAACTCTTAAGTTAATTTTTTTTTGTGAATCAATCTTTTACTATTAGTGTCAAAATTTTTTGGGTTTTTAGTTGCCAATAGTTATAAATTTGTTGACCTTTTAAATATATAAATATTATACCTAAGCATCATTAGTTTTGCATCTTAATATAGATGGTGTTGAATTTAGAATTGTTTATGAATTACACTAAACTATATTGACATTACAAAGGGGCTATTTGGTTAGAATACAAAGTAGTGTAAAATATTTCAAATGCAGGGATTTTAAAAATTTTGGCTTGGTTGGAATACAAAGTGGAGCAAAGTAAAATAAATGTAATTTAAATCATTTTCAAAGTAAACCAAATTAGTCCTGTTTTGAGCGAAAACCTTTTACAGCACAATAAGTTTATTTGACTGCCACCCACCACCGTTGCCACCCTTCTACAACAACCACCGTCACAATCATACATGTCAATGGCACAAAATAGTGCGTGCCATGGTGCATGATGCTGTGCGGCACAACAAAATAGCGCGCTATATTTGCACCATGTATGGGAAATGACGCAAGGTGTAAATGACACGCTCTATTTTGTGCTTAAATTTTGATTTTATCTTAAATTATGCTCAATTCTATTGATGTAAATTTCTGTATGATTTAAATGTATCATTTTTGTTATTTGATAGGATATTTATGCTTAAATTTTGATTTTATCAACTTATTGTTTGTTATTTGATGGTATTTATATTTTAAATATTTTACATTATGTGCTATGTTTAAAATGGCGTACTCTGTGTCGCGCAATGTTGTGTTATGTCTCCACTGACCATTCGCTATTGACAAATATGGTCACCAGCCCCCATTGGCTACCACCACCCACCATCTGTATGGGCAATGACGCAAGGTGTAAATGACACGCTCTATTTTGTTAACATGTTATAAATTATAAATTATAAATTATAAATATAATTAAATTTTAAAAGTTTATATAATAATATCAAAATTAATTATTAACTTATTAAACATCAAATTAATAAAAATATGCTTAAAGGATTTAACTTTTTGGTGGGATTTAACTTTTTGCTAGGATTTAAAGCTACCATTTTTTTCTATTTGGTGTGGTTTTAACTAAATTATTCTTAAATCCTGCTCAATTCTATTGATGTAAGTTTTTGTATGCTTTAAATGTATCATTTTTGTTGTTTGATAGGATATTTATGCTTAAATTTTGATTTTATCAACTTATTGTTTTTTATTTGATGGTATTTATATTTTAAATATTTTACATTATGTGCTATGTTTAAAATGGCGTGCGACGTGTCGTGCACTATTGTGCTATGTCTCCACTAACCATTCGCTATTGACAAATATGGTCACCAGCCCCCACTGGCTGCCACCACCTCCTGTGGCTGCCACCACCGGCCGCCACCACCGACCGCCAATAGTTTCCCATTTGAAAGAATTTTCTTGTTGTGCATAAGTGGACGAATGTTTAAATAAGTGATCAATAGTTTCCCATTTGAAAGAAGTCATTCACTTGAAGAATTACATTATTATATGGAAAACTCCGTGAATATAATGAGTGGAACTTCGACATTGGGCTTGTGAGATGCCTCTTCTCCTACTCCATGTATTGATGGAACCATCCAAACAATATGAATCGCTTGTGTCAAGATTTATTCATTGTGAGCTTCCTTCATGGGCACGCTCTCTAGTCTCTTATCCACTTCAAAAAGAACAATTTCTCTCAACTTATCATACTTTGTCAGGAACTCTACATAACTCTTCAGGTCCTAGCACTCTTTAGTATCACTATCGTGATTGAGATAATACACATTACTTTGATTGATCAGAAAGATGTCTTGCTCTCATTGGTGTTGGTCTTTTAAAGAACTATTTGTTCGAAACGGCTTTAATAAGCTCGATCTTGAAGACTCTTACTGTTGAAGTCAACAATTGGCAAATTTAAGGTCGTAGTGTCCTCTCATTGTGGCGGTCATATCACCACTCTTCATTTTGCACTTGTCCCTCAAAAAACAAGTTTGCTAATAGTGTACATTTCTTCTTTGATCATTATAAAATCATCCTTCATTCCCTTAAATCCTGGGGCGACTAATCTGATCCCTAGTAAATTGTTGAATTTTTTTCTCACATAATGCTTCTCGTTCTCACTATCGAAGTTGCATTGGTCTCAGTGTTATACTCTTTTGTATTGATGTGACTATTGGCGAGTTCCAATAACTCGGCCAAAGTCTGTGGTTGTTGCAAGCTGAGTTCATATTTGAAAGATGCCTCACACAAGTCTTGTGCTAAAGATGCTCAGGCCACAACCAACTATAAATCCTTCACATCCAACATCTCCAAATTGATTACAAAGACTCATCTATCTCTTGCCTCATTAGTAGAAAAGCCTCCAAATACTTAAAAGGCCTTAGCGCATAAGAAAAATGAATAATAAACATCATCTTGAACTCGACAAATGAAATGATTACCATTGTTACAACAGAAGCTGCAATAGCCCACAAAGGGCAGAACCAAGAACCAGCAGTTTTTGTCCCATGAGGGGACAATGGATAGGGAGGGGAAGTCGGCTGAGGGTGTGGGGCCTAGCAAGGAGTTAATTTGTTATGTTAGGAGAGGATCAATTAGGAAAAGATTTCCTAATTGAAATTTAAATAGGAAAGGGAAATACACTAGGAAAGAGGGTTGATTTAGGGGGGAAGAGAAGAAATTATTTAAGTCTAAGATTAGGCTTTATTTTCTTTATGCAGAATTTTGTGAGTTTGTGTTTGTACTATCTACTATTTTTGTGAGGAATCCTAGTGATGTTTAGGGTTTGGGAGAGAAGGTCATTCCCTCGAAAGAGGACCATTGTATCTTTCTTGTTCGTATTTCGTTTCTTATCAATAAAAACATGTGGTTTGTTGAATTTCTCTTGGTTTGTTGGCTATTTTTTATACCTTAGCATATCAAATTGATATTAGAGCAGTGTCCTGGATCGAAATATCATCTTTCCTCGTTTATTTCTTCTGAGTTTTCCTCTCTGTTTGTTAAATTTTGTTGTTTGGAGCCATATTTGCGTCAATGTTGCTGATGTTTTGCATTTAAAGCCTTGATCTGAGTACCGATGGCCGGAAGAAGAGTTGAGGCATTGGAAGAAATGTTAGAAGGGAAAGTAGGCCAACTACGAGCAGATGTGGGATCAATGACTTAACATATTTCAACGATAAAGGGAAGGTTCTTGAATATAGAGGAGATGATGAAGCGGATGTTGGAGCTTCATACTAAAATAGCTCCGCCTGAAGCAAGGAAAAATCAAGAAGATGACATGCTGAGGGAAAACAGAGATGTAGAAACTTTAGTTGGGGAGGAAATATCCCACCTGGAGCCTCTACCAAGAAGGGGGGTGGGTAGGGAATATATAGGTAGTAGGGTTTGGGAGAAAAGATCCTCCTATCAAAAGAAGACAATTGTAGCTTGCTTTATTGTATTATGTTTTTATCAATAAAAATTTGCGGTATGCTGAGTTTATCATGGTTTGTTGGTTATTTTTAATACCTAGGCGAAGCAAATTGGTATCAGAGTCGAATGGGAAGAATAGAATAGGCGGGCTGAATTTGGAGAAAGGAGAGAAAATGAACAGAGAAGGGAAGAGAGGGAACCGTGGAGAGATCCCAATGCTCGTATCATGGGAGGCATGGGGGGCCGAAGGGGACATTGGGGCAAGGGGGGAGATTAGACAGCTAAAAATGCTTGTATTTGAAGAGGAAGATGCGCATGGGTGGATATATAGGGTGGAGAAATACTTTGTACTGAATGGGTTGACACAAGTTGATAGACTGGTGGCTACCGCTCTATGTCTTGAAGGGAAGGCATTGGCATGGTACTAATGGTGAGAGAAGAGGTACTCAATCCGAAAGAGCTCAAGGAATATTTGTTGGAGCGCTTTCGAGCCCAGCAGGATGGGGATTACTATGAGCAATTTTTTGCATTGATAAGGGTTGGCATTGTGATGGTGAGCTTCTGTCAGGACGAGTAAGGAGGTTATCAGAGACAATGTTGGAAAGCAATTTCATGAAAGGGACAGAGAGAGTATTTCAATAGGATGATTGATACTTCTTTGCAAGACATGAGAGCTAAGAGGTTGTGTTTTAGATGCGATGAGAACTTTTCACCATGACATAGGTGTAAAAATCGCACCTTTTAGGTTATCATTGTGTGTGATGGGGGGAGGAGGTGGATGAGGAAGAGGAAACGAGGGAGGAGGACGAGGAAAAGGAGCCCGTGCATTTGGAGGTGGCTAAAGTTTCTTTAAACTATGTAGTGGGATTCACTCTGAATCACACTATAAAAGTGAAGGGGCATATTGGAGGAGAGGCAGTGGCATTATTGGTGAACAGTGGGGTTGCCCTCAATTTTATATTGAACTAGGTAGTAGACAAACTGGGGTTGAAACTGGTAGACAAAGGAGGATTTGGAGTGATGATGGGCATAGGAAAGGTAGAGAAGAGCGGAGAGATATGTTAGAGTTTTGGTAGTAGAGCTGCAAGAGATTTACATCAGGGAGGATATCTTTCTATTAGAGTTGGGAAGTATTGATTTGATTTTAGGAATGAAATTGCTACAAACCTTGGGGGAGACCAAGGTGAACTAGAAAGCATTGGTCATGGAGATCCTGATGGAGGGAGAATGGTGGTAATTAAGGGAGATTCCTTATCCAAAGCAATGGTTTCTTTGAAAACTTATGTTCGTGCCCTATAAGGGGAAGAATGAGAAATCTTGGTAGAGCTCCAGAGTATCGAGGTAGGAGAGATAGAGGATGGAGAGGACATTCTAGATATTGTCCAACCCCTTCTTTAACAATTCAGGGAGGTATTTCAGCTTCCCCATTGATTACCACCCCCACGAGAGCACATGCACTCTATTGTTTTAAAGGAAGGAGTCTCCCCCATTAATGTCTGGCCGTATTGCTACCCTCAAATCCAAAGGAAGAGATTGAAAATTTGATTTGGGAGATGCTTAAAGCTTAAATTATGAAGCCAAATATGAGCCCTTTCTCTAGTCCTGCATTATTCGTGAAGAAGGTAGAAGCTTGAGGTTTTGCATAGACTATTGTGCCCTAAATAATGAAATAGTACCTGATAGGTTTTCCATACCAATCATTGATGAGCTATTAGATGAGCTACATGGATCTGTGATACTTTCCAAGATTGACTTGAAATTCAGATACCATCATATCATAATGCGATTAGGAGACACCCACAAGACAACTTTTTGAACGCATGAGGGATATTATGCATTCTTGGTGATGTCGTTTGGTCTTATTAACTCACCGGTCACTTTCCAATCCCTGATGAATATTGTATTCCATCCCTACTTGCAGAGATTTGTGCTGGTATTTTTTAACAATATATTGGTATACAACAAGTCTAGAGGGGAGCACTTGGAGCATCTTGGAGTTATGTTTTACTACTAATCATACACGACAAACTCCCAATTTCATACTATACGAACGGATATCTGCATGGGATGATAATTACATCATTGTCTATCATACACAATGATCAGTACATCTGTTGAACTGATTGTACTGGGCAATACATTTTGTACTATCTAAAGAGGCTATTTTATTCTAATCATATTGGTCGATGAACTAAATCATCCTGGACAATCTGTTCATCTCTCCAAACTAATCGTAGAGGGTTTGTCCCCTCGTACAGTACTAACGAGAGTGTTTTAAACTACTCGTACAGAACTATCATGAGATTGTACTAGACGACCATAATTAGCATATTAAAATTTAGGGCTTTTTTAGAGGCTCTCTATTTAATCTTTCATAAAGTTTTGCCTAAAAGATTTTTGCTGCTAAGGTGTTCTGAGTGAGAGCAAAGAAGTGCTTAGGAGAGCTTTGGGAGAGAGGAGAGTGATAGTTTTTTATAAGGGAATTTTAGGAGGGATTCACAAGGTTTCTTCTAGCAAGGTTTTTCCTTGTCTTCTTCAAGCTTCTGCGTTGATCTTTTGAAGGCTCTAGGAAGATACTCTACAACACTAGTTCTTTGTTCTCTGCCATCTCCAAGAGGTAGAAAAAGGATTACAGGTTATATGCCTTCATTAGGAGGATGAAAAAAAGAAAGGTCCTCTGCTGCACCAAGTTAATGGAAGAGATTTTGTAAGGGCTTCTCCACCTTAGTGTGGGGGCAAGATGAGAGACACTACTTTCAGTGTAATACCTGGAATGGTGGGTTCTAGGGTTCAAGTTGGACTAAACCTCTATAAAATTTGATGTGTTTATTCTTATTATTTTCTGCACTTTTATTTCTCTGTGATTACTGTGTGGTTGACAAACTTCGATTTTTTACTATTATGAAATTAAACCGCTTTAGCTTTAGGGGATTAAATTGTCTGTTTTCAAATATTAAAAAGATTTTCTTTAATTAAATAAAATTTTAAATTATCAATTCACCCCCCTCCCACCCCCTCTTGGTTAGCCTTGGTCTTATTCTTAGTGGTCTAACAATCTCCTCAAACTTTCAGTACGATATACACATCACATAGTATAATTCATGAGCCTATAAATGAGAGACTTTTTCATTACATTCTCTTTACAACTCTAACAAACTCTCTTCTAACTAGCCTACACCTAGGTTTCAATGCGCAGAAGATGAGGTAGCCTATGTTAAATATTGAAGTGCATCCATCATTTATTCTAAAGTATATAATAAATCAAGAAGTCCTATCCTACCAGTTACTTAATTTTTTTGCTACCACCACCCTACAATTTTTATAGGTCTTGCATTTCCCTATCATACTAAACTTCTATTAGAATTCTTCTCCAATCTTTGCATCACTGCTAGCCATAAAACCATGCAATCCTATGTGTGTCCGCAATAAGTCACTATCACTACTTATGACTTGCATAAGTATTCACTTATCAAACACATTTCAAGTACCACATGTATGAAATCCCACATGTTGTTTCACAATCCTTAGACTAAATTGAAGCATTGTAAACACCACTATTATGAACTCTCCTTTTCCCCAGTATCAACCCTTGGGAAGCACCATGGTTCTAAATGCATGTGCTATCCAACATATTCTTTAAGATAATGTTATCCCAAAAGCTAGTGGCCATATGAACATCACTCCCTTTCTTTCCTTGGTCGCAATTTTTGTATGATTGGAACAACTTTTAATATCACAGATATGATCATTAGGTACATAAAAAACCTTAACTCAATCAAGAATCCTAGAGCTCGTAGAAAGAAAAACTTAGCTCAATAACAATCATTGCTTATGTCTTAGAATCGATGTATAACCTGACCCTCTCTGCACCACCAGACCAACTGACCACTTTCCCACCTTATTCATTGATAATTCTTTCCATATCATTTATAGTGAGAGACATAGGGCAGCACCGGAAGTGGTTGCATCATACTGTGCGGAAGAGGAAATAGTAGGGGGGAGCATGAGCACAACCTCTTCCTCTTCTATGTAATTACCCCTAGGATGCTTGGATATAGCACTTTATGCATTTGGAACTCAAAGTTGATACTCATACTGAGTGGTCTTCACAGCATTGGTAGGAGTCCACTTCCCACTGGGAGCAGATCTAGCACTAGCATGAGGCAGATCATTCCTGGTTTGAGGATCAGTTCACTTTATTGCACCATTACTTTCAAACACCACCACCACCACCTGATCAGGGTACTTTCAATGAGAAGCTTGTGATTTTTGTACTGTGTTTTGATTGTACTTTATATTTGAGTAATTTTTTTTCCTTCATTGTAGTCTATTTTTAGTTCCTCTTTTTGGTGATGTCAAAAGGGAAAGAAAATAGTATTGGTTATATTTTTGAGTAAGTGCAATTTTTTTTTTTAGTAAATGTATGTTGTGTGTTACTTTGTTTAAAATTTTAAAAATAAAAAAGAAATTATATGTATGTATGTGTGTGTGTTTAAAAAATACTAAAAAGGAAAAATAAAGATTTTTCCCATTTTTAAAAGAAATCACCTATTGAGGGAGTGAACTTAACAGAAAATTAAAATAAAACTTTCAAACTTAAAATTCCAATGATTGTGTTTAAAAAATAGAAAAAAAAGGAAAAATAAAAAAAAAATTAGAAGAATAAAGATTTTTCCCATTTTTAAAAGAAATTGCTTATTGAGGGAGAGAACTTAACAAAAAATTAAAATCAAATTGACAAGCTTAAAATTCCAACCAATAATATTTTTCATCATAAAAATGTGGAGATTTTTTAAATCCGAAAGCCCGACCTTGTGTTTTGATTATTATAAATATTATTGGATGGTTATTCATTGATTCATATTTTATATATTAAATATTTTTCTTTTGTCAGTAACCCTTTTATGTACGACATGCACTTCAAATAAGAGTGAAAGATAGCGTAGGTATATAAGTTAACTTATATTTGAAAGAGTGTAACATTTATTTTTCTTGAGTTAATTTTTATATTAGGTGTATGTTGGCAGGGAAACCGTGCACACACATGCATAATGGGAAGTGAAATTAAATATTTAAAATTTTATATTAATCATATTTTATGATCCAAGTCATAGTATATGATTGATTCAAATAGAAATTAATTTAAATATTTAAGTAAAAGAGATTAATTAAAATTTGGATATAATTAATCATGTTGTATGACCTCAAATTATACTATAAGAATAGCTATTTTGATAATACCACACTATTCAATCTATATTTTCTAAATTAGGAAAATTCGCATTTTAAAAATTGAACTGATTGTACTATACAAACTGGTTCATATTGTATGAACATTAATTAAAGTTGCCTAATTTAATCTCATAGATTAAGGAATTGAATAAAATCTGATCTAATTATAGATCGTACCGTATAATATAAATATCATACATTCTGATCTTCCTGAGATGTTTTTAGGATGAACTTTGTTCGTCCTATATGATCTGTGATTTGATTGAACTAATTTTAATTGATAATTTATAATCATACAGAATGATCTTTAACAAAATTAAACTAATCATACTATATGTTTTATGCACTGAACAATATGATTAGAAGCTATTAAATTTGAAATATAGATTTCTGAGATCCCACTTTATAAAATCTTTCTAGTCTTGAGGGAAAGAGTCTCTTTTGGCACTCAAGTTATATTTTCTTTCTATGTGAGAGCTTAAAGAGAGTCCGCATTTACAAGGGAGAGAGGAGGTGAGGTTGAGTGAGGGAGAGTGCCTTGATGTAGTCAATAAGTGTGAGAGGGGTCATATGATTGCTCTGTTAGCTTTCACCTTGCATCTTCCCATTGTACTTTAGTAGATCTCTTGGAGAGGAGCTCTAGGAAGATAAGTCTTTTGGGTTAAAGACACGTTAGTTCAGGAGGTTAGAGATTTGGCACCTCCGTTGGGTCAGGAGGCGATAGGAGGGACCATAATCTTCATCGAAGTGAGGAGTTAGAGGGATGGAACTTCAATTGGGCCGAGAAGCTGAGAGTAGGGATTGGCATCTTCACTGGGATGAGGAGATGAAAAGAGTGATGACATCTCTATTAGATCTAGGAGTTGAGAGGAGGGAGATTCTTTAGAATTTGTACAGGTTGTTCTCCACCTGTGGTAAGGGAGAAGGGTCACTCCGCCTAGCCTTGTGCTGAAGGAAAGCAACTGTTAGTGCAATAGCCAAACAGGATGACCTTTGGGGAGTTGATGTAGGTCAATTTGACCTAATTACTAAAATTCTTTGTTTGCCTTCTCTTACTTTTTTGCTACGTACTTTACTTATAATTTTCTTTTCCATACTCTAATTTTATTTTGATTATATTGGTCAAAGAGGATTTTGGTGATTGCATTTTGTTGAACTTTAGATTGAAAATTAGTAAAGAAAAAAACAAAAACAAAAAATTTATTTTTCAAAAAGTTTAAAAGCAAAAAAATTTTGTACTTTCTTTTGGTTTTGTTTTGAGCTATTTAATCTCTTTTATTTATTCACTTCCACAACTTTAAACCTTTGTTTTTTATGCAAAAAATTTAAAAAGCTTTTAAAGACTCAATTCATCCCCCTCCTATTAGTGTGCCTTTTACACGTTCAAGTGCCCTCAAATCACTTTCATTATCTTCCAAGCTGTGGACTAAAGGATAGTCACTTTTAGTGCAATACCCAAAGAGGAGAAACATTACAAAGTGGATGTATGTTGATTTCAATCAAACAATTATAAATTTAGTTTTGCTATTCTTTACTTTTATGTAATTTATTTTAGTGCACTGGTTTACTTTTGGTTATCTTTGTGAAGTAATTTGGAGTGATAAATCTCTAGTTGAAGTTTTAGTTTAAAATTTTAAAAAAAATTATTTGTTTTTTTAAGTTAAAAAAAAATCTTACTTCCTTTTATATTCACTTAAATGCCTCCTTATATCATGTTTTGATTTTAAGCAAAAGGCATCATAAAAGAACGTGATAAATCTCTAGTTGAAGTTTTAATTTATAATTAAAAAATTAAAAATATATTTATTTATTTATTTTTAATTTAAGAAAAAATATTACTTTCTTTTTTTATTAACTTAAATGCTTCCTTATATCATGTTTTGATTTTAAGCAAGACATTTTAAACGACCAATTCAATCGATTTGGTTTTCATATAGTGCATATTCCAATTACCTTTTTCATAGTTTATCCCCCAAGGTTACTTTACCTCTTTTTTTGTCCTCAAACGAGATGAACTTACTCGTATCTCTAGTCATATGCCTTAAACATCCATTATCCAAATACCACATGCTTTCACTAGACCCCTTGTGAAGGTATACCTACAAAAATATATCAAGGCAATAGTTTTGGAATCCAAATCAGCTTGGGTCTTGAAGTGTGAGAAAATATGGCCATGCTATGCTAATAAGCCCTTAGGCCTCTAGACATACCATTTGATATGGTGGACTCCAAGTGGGCAGACTTGTATTATGTGTCATATCATGTCACAAGAAAAGCACCTAACACCTAGGAATGAATGAGCAAACATATGCCATGATGGTTTTTTCTTACATGATGAGTATGCATGTTGCGCTCTCCTAGGTTGTGTGTGTATGGATCATGATGCATTATCCTTTAACTCCTTCATTTTCTTTTGTTATCCTTCATTAGCCCTTTTATAAATACCTAATTTTACATATTCTTCATGCCCACTACTATCCGAATCTAGAGCCACTTCTTTTCAAATTTGTTAAATGCAAGTTCTAAATCAATCTACTCTTATTTTTTATCCCTATGGTTAATTCTCAACTCCTCTTATTCCTTTTGTAAACCAGAATGTAGATCTACTATGCATTATGTTCATTTTTTTTAATATTCAAACTTTTCTTTTAGATATGTGTGCACTTCTACCAATGAATTATGATCATATTTTAAACTCATGAATCTCTTTTTAAGCCTTTTATAACTTGTGTGTATTTGTTCTAAAAATGAAAGCAACTCATTTTATGAAAAATCATACACCTATTCTTCGTCGGAGTTGTTCCTGCCATCTTTTGCCATGAGACATAGATTCATGATCTCATTATCTACTTCCATTTCTGATGATCTAGAGTTAGAATTGGCCTTGAAGACCCTTTGTGCTCTCCTTTTGCTCTCTTCACATTTCCCTTATCCTTGATTTTTTTAATGATTGGCTTTTAAGATTTGAGCAATCAGACTTAATAGACATGTCTTTTTACATTTAAAGCACCAGGGTTGGCTTGTCACCAGGGTTGGCTTGTCTTAACTTATTTTTACCTTCATATTTTTTATTTGTCTTGTCATTAGTTTTATATCCTTATTTTTTTCTCCTTTAGAATTATTTCTCTCCATATCATTTGCATTCAGTGAAATTGACTTCTATTTTCTTTTACCACCAGCATGTGCATTCTTTTGGCTCGCCTTTTACACATAAGCAATCATGGAACCAAGAAGGTTATCAATAGATTAAGCATTTAAATCCTTAGATTCAGTTATATCTATCACCTTTACATCATAAGATTCAAGTATACATCACAAAACTTTGTTAACCATTTTAACATCTGAACTTTCTTTACCAAGTGCATACAAAAAAAGTTTTGATTTTGGTAAATCTAGTATACTTATCAGAAATTATCTTACTAGGTTGCATATGAAAAAGTTTAAAATCATGTAATAAAATATTCATACATGATTGTTTCACTTCATTAATGTCTTCATACGTAATACAAAGTTTGTCTCAAATTTAAAAGCACATAAAAAGCAATTCAAACATTTGATATTTAATTGTGCTAATTCCCTATCCTCCAAACTCCATTCAGTAATGGGAATTTGCACTTTGATTCCATTTTCTAAGCTATATAGTGGTGTGTATCCTACCATCACTAAGTTCCACATCCTACAGACAACAGATTGCAAAATGTTGACATGCATGTTTTTAAAAAATCAAAAGGTATATTCTAAAACATTAGTGGTCGAGTAATGGAATACCCTTCAAAATGTTGATATTACAACTTTGTGTCATGTCATAATCTACTTAAGGTGATTAAATCATACAAATAAATAATCATACAATATGATTTAACAAAGGAATGAAGTGTTCAATTTTTTATCCCCACTCATGAATATTCGCTTAGTTATCTGCCAACATACACCTAAATATGTAAAAACTCGTGAAAAAAATACAAACTCATATTACAGTTTTTTATTGGACTTAATTCTGCAATTTTTTTAGTTTTATTCTTTGACTTGATTTCTTGTATCTTGTACCCTAAATAATAGTATAACAATATATATATAAAGTTATTTTACCAGTAATATTTGAAAACATTAAAATAACAGGTCGGGGTAATGGTTTTGAACAAGTGAAAATATAAAAAATTTTATGCTAACACCATGACGCTCCAAGACCCAGCATCGTGATACTCCAGGACTCAGCACTGCAGCGCTCCCTTCAAAAATCCTGTCAAATAGAGAGCATGGTGTCGCAACACCCTTGACAAACTCTACAAAGCTCTATAGTATATTTAGCACCGCATCACTCAATCACTCAGTGTTGAATCATTTTGATAAACAACTAAAACATATATATATCTTAATGTTGTAGCATTGCCAAACTCCTAAAAGGAAATTCTAAATTCATTTTTTTTACTCACAACCCTTTGAAATGCTCTTGAATAGAATTAAGTCATTCACTATCATGTAGAGACATTCACAAGCACATATAGAATGGAAATGTAGAAATTTCAAAGCACACATGATTTTTCATATCATTCAAATTACTGTTGTGACATCCCAGGCGTCTATAGTGAAAGGATTCGTCGACAGTCTTGATCAACCATCACTTCCTGCTCCCTTGCTCAGACCTGAAATTGTTAACCACATATAATGAGCTTCAAAAATCCCAGCAGGTCACCAAAGCCTAAAATTGAAATCAAAGCACAATACTGAAATAATATGCATGTCAATCAGTCAATCCATAACAGTCACTTGCACATGATCATTGAAACCATGCAGATACGAAAATCCAAAATCAATGCATAACAGAAATCAATAATCAATGCATAAACAATAGAATCCAAAATCATCAGTGGGAGAATCAGTGAACAGTAGAAAAATTTGTAAAGCTCAATAAATCAATTCGTGCGTTAAATCAATAAAGAAATCATCGGATCAATCATATCAGTCAGTATCAAGAGACATCAATTCCGATCAATAATATTAATCGGTATGGAATAACATAAAACAATCAAATCAATACATCATTAAAAAGAGTTGAAATCAAATCAATAAATCAATAAATCAATCAATGCAGCAAAATCATATCAATACAATAAAATCATATTCTAGTTCACGTGCTTAGTATATCACATGTATCACATGTATTGGTCAGTATTCAATGTATCATGCTATAAGATCAAATGCAATGAATCAGTAGTATCGGTATCGGTATCAGTATCGGTATCAGTATTGGTATCAGTATCAGTATCGGTATCGATATCAGTATCAGTATCGGTAGCAGTATCGACATCGGTATCAGTATCAGTATCAGTATCAGTATCAGTATCGGTATCGGTATCAGTATCGGTATCGATATTAGTAGTATCAATGAATCAATGCAATATCAATGAAATCATATAGTGACAGTAAACCCGTAAATCCGTTAGTAAATCCATTCAATATCAATAAAATCAATAAATTCGTCGGTATAAATAAATGCGTACGATAATCAATAAATCAATCAGTAACAATAGATCAATTCAATATCAGTAAATTTATAAGGTAATCATATGAACAATACTTTAAACATGCAATACAATACAATAGTCTTACTCGACAAGTACAATCACTGGTTATTAAGGCGTTTTTCGGTCTTGGAATATCGATGAATCATTGTATATCCGTTGGCTAAATGATAGAGTCGTCACTCTTTGCCCGTCGGCCGCCCATCGGCATAATAATCTCCTTATGACTCTCAATCGTTATATCAATGATCAATAAAGGATAATACCAAACTCTTTTTAAAGGAAAGCCCGTCGGCCCACCATCCTGTACAGGTCAAATCAATCTCCAACTAACGGTTCAACCAGTCTTTACTTGTCTTTCAGTAATAATAACAGTAATTCAATCATATACCACATTCATGTACATCTCATTAATGTATCGCAATCAATAAACACAATTTAGCTCAATTTAGAAAATTCCTAAAATATCGTATAGTAGACAGAAGTTGTTATAAAATGCACAGTTTCAGAAAATTACCAAATTATCAGAAATCGTGTAAAACAACGTTTCAAAACTTTACTTGTACTGAAGCAATATTTTACAATGTCCATATAATTTCTTATTCGATAAAAATCGCATAGAACTCAAAATATATGGTGAAAACTTTCCAGAAAATACTCAAATCGTGCAAAAACATCATTTCAACAACATACCAAAAGTTACGAGGTAAAAGTTTCGTCAATACAAATATATGCACGTTTTTCGGTAATGGAAACACAAAATTGAGCAGAGAAATACAAAAATACGAAATCTTCGAAATCAGAAATAGGATTCAGATTCCTTACTTCGAGACAAACAATTCTTCCAACAGCGGCGTCGGACGAAAAGCGCACCGCGAGCTCCAAAACCAAGCCTTCTCCTTCCTAGGTCATTAAAGGGTCTTTAATCATGTGAAAATTTAGTATCATTACACCCACATCACCTTAAGCTATGTGATCTCAAATAAAGTGGTGAAGGATCTCTATATGTTTCATTCTCAAGTGCTAGAATAACTTGTTCTTAAGTTCATCATATTGGTGTTATCACACATAATTAAAATATGTTCTAAACTCACTTCATAATCCTTGAAATAAAACAACTTGTATCTGCAGACTTAATATGTACAACGGATAAAGTAATGGAATTTTTCTTTCTTCCAAACCATGATATAAGTAAAAGGGCTAGTAAAAGTGCCCAAGGTGCTCTTCTAATCGACTCTATTCCCTACAAATTCATCATCAAAATAACATACAAACTCAAATGACAACTCATTTTTTGGATACCATAATTCTAGTTTTGATGTTCACAAAAAAATCTAATGATTATTCCATAGGATATACCTCAACTTTACTAGAAAGTCCTACAAAAAAAAAAGATCTAGTATATTAAATATCAAGTATAATAAAGACCCTATCATACCTCCATAGAGTTTAGAGCCTACTGCCTTCCCACTTAAATCCTTGTTTAACCTCCTTGTTGGGATCATAAGATACCAATATATTTGAATACCTTTAGACTATATTTTATAATCAAATCGTGAATGTACTTGAATTGAGATATAAACATTCCATTATCTATCCATTTTATTTATAAACCTAGAAAATAGGTGAGGTGAGCTACTTGATCGTTTCTCGTCTCAAACTCCTAATTTATAGTGGTTGTAAAGTCATGATATAGTCAATCTTGTATGGCTCTAAATGAAATATTTATCTACATATATTTGAGTTATTATAATATCACATTTAATACTCTCAATGAATATGTATTGTTTTCCTTATATTTTTTGAATTTGAGAAAAGAACATTTTTCAAATAAAACATATGATTTTAGTACAAACAATTTAAAATCTCGGAGTTTGATCTACATAAACATCTTCCTCTATGAAACCACTAAAAAAAAAATTTTTACATGCATCTTGTACAATATAAATCCCTTAAAATATACAAATACTAATAATAATCTAACTGATCTTGTAAGAAGTCATAGTATTCTTAAAAGTCAATTTCCTTCAATCTGAGTATACTCTTAACAACTACCTAGCTTTACATCTTATTAAAATGCTTAATTTATTTGCCATATTTTTGTAGACCCACTTTATTCCTATCATATGTTGATCACTTGGCTTATACAATAGCTCACAAGTATCATTTCAAGCAAATTTATTTAACTCTTCTTGTGTTATTATCACTTAGAACTCATACTTCAAAGCTTCATCTATACAAGTAGGTTTAATGTGAGATAAGATTATAGAATTATCTAAACATTTTTTTAACTATACTCCTAGTCCTAACTCCTTATAAAGGATCTCATATAATAAGTTTCTTAGAATGATTAAGGTTGTAACACCCACTTGAAAGTTTGTGAGGGTTGTTAATCCTTTATGAACTAGTCAAAGGCTAACCAAGAGGGGGGGGGGTGAATTAGTTTTTCTTAAATTTTCATAAAACAAAAAAGAAAATCTTTTTGAAATCTTTTTCAATATATAAGGACAAATAATTTTATCCCACATTGTGGAAAGAAAACTAATTTCACAAAAACTAAATCAGATATTTCAAACATAGAACAAATCATAGAAAAATATAAAATTAAATGCAGAAAAGTAAATAGAAAGAACACGCCAGAATTATAGTAGTTCAATAAACTTTACCTACGTTCATTCCCAGGAAACCTTCTTTCTAGATATTGCACTAAAAGTACTTTTTCTCTTTTTTTCCCCATGGCAAGGCGGAGAAGCTCTTACAAAATCTTTCCACTAACCCAACGAGGCAGAGTACCTTGAAGCATTTTAATCCCTCTTGGAGTAGGTAGAGAACCTGAAAATCCTTTTACTCCCTCCTTGAGTAGGTAGAGAACCTTGGAATCCTTTTACTCTCTCCTAGAATAGGCAGAGAACCTTGGACCTAATGCTGATGAAAATATCCATAGACCCACTAAAGAACTAAGGAAGAAGCTTGAAGAGGATGGTGGAAACCTTGCTTGGAGAAACCTTTATGAATCCCTCATAAGAATTTCTCTCTCTCTCTCTCTCTCTCTCTCTCTCTCTCTCTCTCTCTCTCTCTCAAAGCTCTCATCTCTTCCTTGTCTAAGCTCTCTCTCAGGTCAACTCAATAGTAAAAGATCTCTCAAAAGATAATATGAAATATTAAAAAGAAGCCCTAATTTTTAATTTGCCGTCAAAGATCGTCCAGTACGATCCTTAGATCATCTTGTACGATTAGTATAAAATAGCACTTTCTACCAGTACAATCAGTATTGTCCTATATGATCCGTTCAAGTATTTATACAAATTGTCCAGTATAATTATGTGATCATCCAGGATTATTAGTTCAAGATACTATATTGATCATTGAATACGATATAGGATGATGGGTAGTGATTTACATACCATCCTGCACATCCCTTGGGATATCTAGTATGATTATAAGAAAATTATGATTTTCATCTTAGACGATGGGGGATCATCACCTGAAATATCAAAGATCATCCAATACAATTATCATAGATCATCTTGTACGATCTGATCGAGCAATCTAATCATAATTAGTTCTATAATCACATGATCAATTTAGGTATGATTGTCATAAATCATCCAATACGATGTATCGTCCTCTATGATTAGAACAAAATTTGAAGATTTAAATATTACCTAATTTATGATTGGTGGTTGTTTTTTATGTCTATAATAGATCATCTTATATGATCAGAATCCTCCAATAGGTTTAGTTAAACAATCTTATTGAATAAAGGGTGCCTTAATTAGGGTTTTCAGCATAATTAATTATCCAATATGATTTACTTTGTATTGTACGATTAGTTAAAAATTTCATTTTTATCCTAACTCACTAACTCACTAACTCACCCCCTTAAGTGTGTGTGTGCAAGGTTACTTAGCTTGGGGTTCACTAGAAATATGACTTGACTCAATAAAGGTAAAAAGTATATTGAAATTCAAATTACAAATAGACTCAACCCTGATCTATCTGAACTTGAACTAATTTGCATTATAAGTGAACTTATGGACTTGAAAGATTAGTGAGATGGGCAAAACAAAACAAATATGCAATAATAACAGTAGTAAGGAAATAATAATATTTGTTATCATCAAAATCACAGTACTTGAGCCCATATCTGCAACAATCTCTCCCTTTTGGTGATGACAAATATTGTTGTTTAAAATTTTGAGAGCAAGGAAATTTTTTGTTTTTTAAAATTTTCTTAAGAAAATATGAGACATAAAAAAATAGAACAAAATAGAATAAAGTAAATTTCACTAAAATATAAGATGAAAACAACACATGATTTCCCCTTTTAACATCACAAAAAAAAGGAAAAAGTAAACACTAAAAAGAGTAATAGTAAATACATCAAAAATAAAAGAGAATAATAGAAACAAAAACAGACTAGAACCCATAGGGACCCGATCAGGAGGAGGAGGTGGTGGTGGTAGATGAAAGTAGTGATAAAGAGAGGTAAACTGCTCATCAAACCAGACCATATCATGGTCAGTCTACTATCATTGTTATACTACATATGCATCAAAATGAGCTAAGTATTGATCAGACTACTACTACTACTACTCAGCTATGTAGGAGTCCGAGCCTCCCATTAATAAAATTGCTGGACCAGTTGATCAATCTGAGACTATTGGCTGATAGATATAGGAATATAATCTTCCTCTTCTTCCACAGGCTCCTCGTGCACATTGTGATGATAGGTACTATGAAGGGTGTGGAATGAGCTATTCGAATAGAATATAGGGTGGTGATCAGGTGGAGCTGGAAATTGAAGATTGTATTTTTATTCAATGACAAAGTCAATGAGATGTCCTAGGGATAGGTTTAGCTTTCTTTTGAGGCTAGGATCTCTAATGCAGGTTAAATATTCAATATAATGAATGATAATATCATATGTATTGAAGTCCATGTTAACCATGATGTAATAAGTGGTAAGTAAAAGTACATGTGTAATATTAATCTAATCCCCAGCTTTATGAATAATATAACTACAAAGGATATGCTGGATGGTTCAGACATTCTTAACTAAGGTGTTGACCTGGGCTACATGGTAGTTTACATTAGTTTCCCTAAGAATATTATTAGCATGAGCCTAGTTAAAATAAGGATCTGAAGCCAAGATGTGGATTATGTCTCTAGTGGTAGAGAGGTGAAGGAATTCTTGAAAATCCTAATAGGTAATCTCAATAGGCCTTCAATTAACATATGATTGTAACGCAGTAAAAGCATTATTAATGCGAAGGTTATCAAAGAATTCAAACAAGAGTTTTGAATTAAATGGAAAGACTAGTGCAAGGAGAAAGCCAATATTTGTTCTAGCAGATACATCAAGCACCTGAAAGTTCAAACATTTTGATTGATAATTTTTGAGGGGGTAATGCCATCATTCTTATTGTAGTTATAAGCCACTTCATCAGCTTCCTCGGTGAAACAAGGATCGATAACCCGCCTAGATGAACTACTAGCAAGCGATCTATATCTTTTTCCACCAGCCATTGCAAGAGTAAGAGTGCTTAAGTAAGAGAGTAGGAGAGGTGGAATATGTTGAGTAAAGAGAAAACCATGATTTGAGGCTGTTTAAATAGAATCATCCATATCATATCAAACAATCTTGAGATTATACGATATTATGTGGTCTAATCAATTTGGCCAGATGATTGATCAAAAAAAAATAGTTTGATCATCCAGTACGATCAGGCATCGTATTGGATGATTCTCTTGAGGAGTCAGCTTATACGATCGTTCACTAACTGGATCATATAGGTTGAACACATGGATTGTCTTGGACGATTTGTCATAATGAATTGGATCAACTACATTCAAATCGTACAATAACTCCTGCCATGTGGATTGTCTAGTACGAAGTATGAATCGTATGGGAAAATCACCATAAATTAATTGATATCAGCCATTGGATGTGCTAAGATCAGAGAGGGGTATTTTTATTAAGATCATATAATACGATGTGAATCATTTTAGACGATGTGAACAAAAATTAAAGAACATAGGGAATGGAATGTGATGATTATAAAGGGTTAAAAAAACAAAAACTAACATAAAACAAATCGAAAAATATGATAAAATAATAATAAGACAAAAATAAAGTTTTTTGTTAATTGATTTGCTCCCAATAAATGATAAAATTACCTCGTTATTAAATTTAGAAAACTAGTAAGAAATTAATTGACAATACTGAAATTCAGAAAGGCTGTAAAATCGATCTTGTTAACCCTAGCTCGGACTCCTTGTAGGTTTAAATCCTTTTGAAACAAAAATCTAAATAAAAAAATAGATAAGAAAAGTGATCTTTTTAAATTTTGTTTCAAAAAAATATCTAATAGAATAATATTGCAAAGTAATCAATCAGAAACCATGATTTTCAAATTCAAGTGTAAGATATATCAATTGACACAAGGAGTCTTCTAACACTTTAAGGATTTGAAAGAAATGCATGCTAACTCTCAGTGGACTCATTTTGTGCCTCTCTATCAGCTTTTGGCACACATTGTGTATCTTTTAATTTTTGATATATTTCATACATCTTCCAATTATTTAGCGGTCATTGCACATCTTTTCAATTTTTAGGCTCATTTTGTGCCTCTTTTCATTTTTTCATGCTTGCTTCTTTTCTAAATCTTTAAAAATTTCTCAGTTGAGAGATTATATTCTAAATATAAGATAGGATAAACTCGCTCTCTTAAATAAGGAAGAGTAAACCATAAAATAGATTTCTATCCATATGATAA
Organism: Dendrobium catenatum; assembly: GCF_001605985.2. Taxonomy (NCBI): domain Eukaryota; kingdom Viridiplantae; phylum Streptophyta; class Magnoliopsida; order Asparagales; family Orchidaceae; genus Dendrobium; species Dendrobium catenatum. The sequence continues at coordinate 190,801 of NW_021573316.1, forward strand.
ATGCAAATAACCTGATTAAGAAAACCTGAAAGATATTCACTGAATTGGAACATTATTCATATGAGATTAGTTATTGTAAGAAGATATAATAAATTGTTATTTCAAATTCTAATATTTAATTTGAAATGGATTTTGATTCAGAAAGAAAATACACCACTAAAGGAGTTAAAGGAAGAGAAATAATCAGCAGTGTTTCTTTCTTTAATTATTTTAGATGAGTCAATCACTGCTTATATATTTCTAAATAAAAATAAGGCAAATATCATTTAAAACAAATTCAACAGCAGCAATGAGCAGTCATCTGTTACTAAAAATAATGAAGGAAATTAACAAAAAATCAAAATCATAAAAAAGGAACACATAAACAAAAAAACATCTATTTAAACAAAAAATAACGCATCCAAAATAGAAAGCATCAATTTCAAGCATGAATATCTATCACACATAATCTATTTCTTAAGATGCTGAAGGATTCAAAGGTCAGTGATTTTGTAAAGATAATAGCAAGTTGATTTTTAGTGGCTACATGGTGTAGCTCTATGTCTATTTTGGTAACATGATCCCTAATGAAATGGTGTCTTATGTCTATGTGTTTTTTCCTTGAGTGTTGGATTGGATTCTTTAAAATGTATATGACACTAGTGTTATCACATATAATTGAAATTATGCATATATATAATCCTAAATCCATAATTTATTGCTTTAACCGAAGGACTTGGGCCATATAACTTTCTAAGGATATGAATTCAACTTCAGCAATGTTCAGTGCAACTGAGTTTTATTTCTACTGGACCAGGAGATTAGAGATTGTCCTATGAATTGATATATTTCATAAGTATTTTTTCTATCAACTCTATATCCTATGAAATTTGAATCAAAATATCCTATAATTTCAAAGGATGTGCTATGCCTAGGATATCATATTTTTAAGTTTTTAATTCATAAGAGATATCTAAGGATTCTACTTACATCAGTCAAGTGAGACTCTTTTGGATCAGCCTAAAGTTTAGTACATAGATAAATAATAAACATATTATTAGGCCGGCTAGCAGTCAAGTAAACAAGTGATCCAATTATTCCTCTATATTTCTTTGATCAAAAGATTTTCCATTTCAATCCTTATCTAACTGAACAATGGAACTCATGAAAGTTTTATTGGCTTGGCTTTATCCATTTCAATTTTTTTAAGGATGTCCTTAATATATTTTGACTGGCTAAGGTAAATTCTATTATCCTTCTGCCTTATACTAAATTCAAGAGAGTAGGCCAGTTTTCCCATCATACTCATCTCAAACTCCTTACTCAATTTTTTTGTAAATGTATTACATAGATTTGTATCAGAAGATCCAAAAAAAATATCATCAACATATATTTAGATAATGAGTCGTTCATCTCTTACCTTTTTTAGAAATAGGGTGGTGTCTACACTCGCCTTAATAAAGGCTCTCTCTAGTAGGAATGAGCTTAGCCTTTCATACCATACTCTAGGTGCCTATTTTAGTCCATATAATACTTTTTTTTTAATTTGAACACATCATTAAGAAATTGTGAATTTTTAAAGCATAGAAATTGTCCAACAAACACATCTTCTTTTATTACCACATTCAGAAAGGCACTTTTAACATCCATTTGATACAATTTAAATCTCTTAAAATAGGCAAAGGCTAGTATCACTCTAATTGCTTCCAATCTAGCTACAGGGACAAAAGTCTCTTAAGAGTCAATTTCTTCTATCTAGTTATACCCTTTAGTCACTAATCTTATTTTATTTCTAACCACAACACCAGAATCATTCATTCTATTTTTTAGAACTCATTTAGCTTAACCACACTCTTATCCTCGAGTCTTTTAACAAGTTCACAAACATCATCCCTCATAAATTAATTTAACTCTTCTTACATTGCTAGGATCCAAAATTCATAAGATAAGGTTTAATTTATATTGGTGGATTTAGTTATTGAAATGAAGGCATAATGGTTTACTTATTTTCTAAGTTCGTGCATAGTTATAACACCTTTAGATGGGTCTCCTAAGATCAGTTATGTATGATGACTTTAAGAATATCTCCATTCTCAAGGCAATGTGTTTTAAGGTTCTACCCTTTCCTTCAGATTTGCAGTTTATAATCCTTGGATAATTTCTACAATCTCTTCTTCTTCTACCTTAGACCCTCTAGAATTATCAGATTTATTAAATACAATATGAGTGGTCTCCTTTACTACCAGTATTTTTTTATTGAAAACTCTATAGGATTTCCCAATATTTGAGTAACCTAGGAACACTCCATCAGATTTTGGGTCAAACTTTCCTGGTAGAGATTTCCCATTATTCATAATGAACACTTTGCATCTAAAGATATAGAGGTAAGAGAGGTTAAGTGTCCTACCTTTAAAGATTTCATAGGGTGTCTTATCTAACATTAACCTTATTCAGAACCTATCATGTTCTATTTATTGCATCTGCCTAAAAATATTTAGAAGTGAGTATCAGGAGTTCTAGGAGCTAAAAATTTTCACTTATCCGTGGCTCCTTAAAGTAAGATTAAAATTTATCATTCTCAAAATTTTGACCATGATCACTATGAATTTTCATAATTTCACAACCTAGCTTCATCTAAATCCAAGTGGAAAATGTCCTAAATTCCTCGAATGATTTACTTTTATGAGATAAGAATCTAACCCAAGTAAACCTCAAATAATCATCAATAATCACATACCCAAAGACTTTCCATCTTAAGCTTGTAGTTCTGACAGGTCCAAAGAGATTCGTGTGAAGGACTTCTAAGGATTTTCTTATATTAATGTCATTAATTAAGTGGAAGGAGGATTTGACTTGCTTTCCTAACTGACAGGCATCACACAGGTGATCCTTAGTGAACTCTAATTTGGGTATGCCTCTCACTAAGTCTTTTTGTGTGATTTTTCTAAGATTTTTTATGCTTGTATGACACAATCTCCTATGCTATAACTAGGATTCATCAGTAATAATTTTAGGCAAAAAGATGCATGAGGTTTAAAATAGTTTAAATCAAGCATGTAAATATTATTTATTCTTTTTTTTTTTGTAGCACAGTATTTTCATTTAAGCTAATCATATAGCTGGTAGATAAAATTTTAATTTTAAATCCTTTATCACAAATCTAGCTTATGCCAAGCAAGTTATGTTTTAAGCCATTTATAAGTAAAACATTTTCAATAATATTTTTTTTTATTTACAAATTATACCTGATCTCACCACTCTCCTGGTGGTGTTATCTCCAAATATCACTTTACCTCCTACTCTGGCCTCCACTGAAATGATTTAATTTGCATCTCTAATTATGTGTCTTGAACATCTGCTATCTAGGTACCACATGCTCTCATGAGGCCTTTTATGAGAGCACACATACAAAATCATCAGATGTTAGATTTTGGAACCCAAACATGTTTGGATCCCATCTGAAAGCTTGTGAAGGTTGTTAAACCTTATAGAACTAATCTTGAGGTTAACCAAAAGGGGATGAATTAGTTTTTAAAAAACTTCTTGAAACATAAAGAAAAATCCCACTTTTTAATTATTTTTTAACATCTAAAAATAGATAATTTTATCACTTGATGCAGAAGTAAAGAAATTTTATAATATTAGAAAAACAAATATTTTCAACCACATAATTAACACAAAAATAAATGCAAAAAATAAAGTGCAAAAAATTAAAATAAAGAGCAAACACACTAAAGATTTATAATGGTTTGGTCAACCTTAAAGAGCACGCATGTTTGGATCCCATAGCTAGGAGGACAAGCCCTTATAAACTCTCTTCCACTATCCCGATATGGTAGAGGACCGTACTCCTTTCATAGGCAGAGAACCTTGACTCCTTTTTAGCCTTATGGTGAGGCAGATAATATTGCCTCCTTTTTCACCCTCCTAGTGAAGCTGAGAACCTGGAATCACTTTCACCTTCCTGGTAGTACTCCATGATCACCAGATAGTCCAGTACTATCAATTCAAATTCGTACTAATCATTTAGTATGATATTGGGGATCATCTTGGATGATTTGATGAATAATTATGGTATTTCATCCTGTACGATTGGGGGTTATCACAAGCACCCTCTCAATCGTATAATATAATAATCACTGATCATCAAAGATGATCTGATTGATCAAATTAACTGTGATTAGTCTCCTAATCATATGATTAATTTAGGCATGATTGTCATAGATCGTCCAGTACGTCATGAATCATCTTGGATGATTAGAACAAAATTTGAATCTTAAAAACTTTCCTAAATTATTATTGGTGGCTATTTTTTCATGATCATAGCTGATCATCATGGACTATCTAAATCATGTAGTATGATTAGTTAGATGAGCTGATCGTATAATATGATATAAATCATATAGTACTATGAGTTAAATTTTTGAACTTCTGGTTTTGACTCAATCTCAACCCCCCTGAGTGTGTGTGTATATGGTTACCAAGCTAGCATATACCCTTACAGGACTTAACTTAAGAAATAAAAAATGCACCAATAAATATTACAAAAATATTTACAACATAACCTATTCTACCTAATCTTGATCCTTTAATCTTCATTTAATGGTGCATGGTGTTCCTGAAATGTTATTACACACATAAATAAATATATAATATAAATATAAGTATACATAAGGATGTGATCTCATAATATTTATTATCATAAAAAATATAAACTTGTGAGCTCAAGTTCCAACACCATCATATGAAAAAAAAGAATGAAATGCATGCATGCAATACTATGAATTTTGAAATTTTAGTCTCCACACCGAATTTGGTCTACGGCGAACGGTGCAAGTGTGGAAGATATGTCCTAGCATGCCACAAAAAAAAATCTAATACTAGGAAAAGGATTTACTTATCTATTTGGATTATGGCGCCTTTTCCTAGGTTTGAATGGTGCATGCTATAGTGAAGATTTTTGAAATTCTTCAAATGAAAGTGGTTTTTTATTATTCTCTAATGCAATAAATTTTGTTCTTAGAAACTCATTAGCTTTTTCAATATTGAAACTTCTAATTTTAATATATGCTTACTACAATCCAATTGGCATGTAAGAGTTTCTAAGTCCTTGAACACATTTTCCAATTCAACATGCGATGTTTTCAAAGATTTATATTTAGCAGTTAAATCAAGATATTTTTTGTTTAAAGAATCAAATGCATCTAATAAAGCCATGTGATTACTATCCATAGTGGAATGATCTTTCCTTAGCAATTCATGCTCTTTCTATAGAATTGAAAAGTCAAATTTAAGGCTCACATGTGATTTTTTAAGCTTCCTATATATAGTATATTTTTTTCCAAAAACTTCAAATAATTGATCATAGGTAAGCTTATATACCTCCTCTTCATCAGAATGATAGAGATGACCATCTTCTATTAAGCATAGGTTAGTTACTTCCTCTTCTACTTCAATCTTAGAAAAGTTTGATGTTGAGTCTGCCCATAAAGCTTTTTGAGTCCTTTGCTTACCCTTTTTAAATTTAGATTTTTTTTCACCCTTCTCCTTACTTGGGTGAGCTTTAAGAGTTGAGAAATCAGATTTAGGTTCTTTGGCTTCCTATATTCAAAGCATATAATATAAGAAGAAATTTTAGAATTTTTATCATTCTTACCTTTATTCCATTGCTAATGATGTTTTTTTTTTCTTTAAAAAGCTCATGAATTACCTAGTCATCAGTATAATGTCATCATCATCATGTCCATAAGAGTCGTTGTTAGAATAATTAGCCTTTAATGCTACAATTTTCTCTTTTTCTCTTTTCACATGCATCAAACTGCATTTGACTCACTCCTTGCTCGTGGCACTGAGTGACCCAAGTAAGTTATCAATGGAATAAACATTCATATGTTTAGATTCAGTAATGGCAGTGATTTTTGTATCATATGAAGAAGGTAAATAATGAAGAATTTTGTTAACTTTTTCATAATTTGTAAGCTCTCTTCCCAAGGCATGCAGGGAAATAACAATCTGAGTAAACCAAGTATACATTTCATAAATATATTCACTAGGTTTTATACAAAAAATTTCATAATCATGAAGAAAAATATTTAACGTAGATTGTTTCACTTCCTTGATTCATTTATATGTTATATAGAGTTTATCTCAAATCTCATTACTAATAGTGCAAGTGAAAACACGCATGTAATCTTTAAATTTTAAAAGCACAAAAAAAAATAGTTCAAATATTTGGCATTCAGTTGAGATAAATATCTAGTCATGTGTACTTTATTTATAAAAAAGCTATTTCAATTTTAACGCCATTTACTAAATATGAAGGTGCAGAATATCCTTCTTGAACTAATATTCATATGCAATAATCAATTGATTGTAAAAAGGTAGACATGTGAATTTTCTAATATCAAAAGGAATATTATCAATTATAGATGGCCGAGTGATTGAATATCATTTTGCATTATTACGATTTTAAAAGTTAGCCATAGATTATTTTCAAAAGTTTTCTAAAACTTAGTTTATAAATCTTGTTATAATACCACATGAAAGTTCATGAGGGTTGTTAACCCTTTATGAACTAGCCTGAGGCTAACCAAGAAGGGATGAATTGGTTATTTTGAAAAAGAATTTAGGCAAAAAGAAAATCTTTTTGAAATCTTTTTAAATAATTTAAAACAAACAATTTTATCCTATAATGTGGAAGCAAAACTAATTTCATAATAACTAAAATCCGAAATTTTAAATACAAAACAAATCAAAAAAATATAGAAATTAAATGTGAAAGAGTAAATCGAAAGAATACACTATAATTATAATAGTTCGGTCAACTTGACCTACGTCTACTCCCCGGAAACTTCCTTTTCATGTATTGCACTAAAAGTAATGTTTCTCACTTTTCCCCCATGGCAAGGCAGAGAAGTCCTTATAAAATTTTTCCACTGACCTAGTGAGGTTATTTACCTTGAACCCTTTTAGTCCCTCCATGAGTAGGCATAGAACCTAGAAATCCTTTTACTCCCTCCTAGAGTAGGTAGAGAACCTTGGAATCCTTAGACTCCCTCCTGGAGTAGGCAGAGAACCTTGGACCTGATGCTGATGAAAGTCTCCCTAGAGCAACCAAGGAACTAAGAAAGGAGCTTGAAGAAGATGATGAAAACATTGCTTGGAGAAACCTTTGTGAATCCCTCACAAGAATCTCTCTCTCTCTCTCTCTCTCTCTCAAAGCTCTCATCTCTTCCTTCTCTAAGCTCTCTCTCAAGTCAACTCAATAGCAAAAGTTCTCTCAAAATATAATATGATAGATTAAATAGAAAGCCTCCAAAAGAAGCACTAATTTTTAATTTTTTGTCAAAGATCATCTAATATGATCCTTAGATCATCTTTTATGATTAGTACAAAATAGCCCTTTCAACTAGTACGATCAGCATTGTCATATACTATCAGTTCAAGTATTTGTATAAATCATCCAGTATGATTCTGCGATCATATGGGATGATTAGTTCAGGATACTATATTTATCGTCTAGTATAATATAGAACAATGGGCAGCGATTTACATATCGTCCTACACATCCCTCGGGATGTCTAGTACAATTTCTTATTTGATTAGAAAAAAAATTATGGTTTTCGTCTTTGACGATGGGGGATTGTCGTAGAAAACATTAAGGATCATCCAATACGATCATCATAAATCATTCTATATGATTTGCTCAAGCAATCTAACCATAATTAGTCCCCTAATCATAGAACCAATTTAGGCATGATTGTCATAAATTGTGTAGTACAATATATATCATCCTATATGATTAGAACAAAATTTGAAGATTTAAAATATTGCTTAAATTATGATTGGAAACTATTTTTCATGTCTATAATGAATTTTCATGTATGATCAAAATCATCCAATATGATTAGATAAATAATCTTATTTAACAATAAGAGCCCTAATTAGGATTTTTGCATAATTGATCATCCAATACAATTTATATCGTATTATACGATTAGTTCAAAATTCCATTTTTCTCCTAACTTACTAACTCATCTCCTTGAGTGTGTGTGTGCAAGGTTACCTAGCTTGGGATCCACACGATACATAACTTAACTCAAGAAAGATAGAAAGTACATTTAAATTGAAATTACATACTGTCTCAATCTTAGTCTACCCAATCTTGAGCTAATTTGCATTGCAAGTGAGCTTATGGGCTTGAAAGGTTAGTGAGTATGGAAAACAAAATAGATATGCAATAATAGCAGAAGTAAAGAAATAATAATCTTTGTTATCATTAAAATTATAGTATTTTGGTTTAGATTTGCAACACTGCCATCATAAATTCAGGTAATTAACTTAATTTTAGTTTGTTTCTCCATTATGAGTCATATGGTGTTAGATTAAACTTAAACAAGTAAAGAATTTGAATTTAGAAAGATAAATTGCAAATTGCCAAAATTAAAAAGGGAGTGCTGCGAGGCCAGGAAGGACCGGTGTTGTGGCATTAGGCTCTCTACTTGGGATATTATTTTTGGGTAGCACTAGGTGGCACCGCTATAGTGCTCAACTTTCACTAATGAAATTCTAAAAGGAACTAGAATATTCTATTGGAGAACTACAACACCGAGGAGGTTGACGTCACTTCACCATGCTAAAATGAGTGTTTTAAAATAATAAATACATTAATCCATTTATTAAATCACCTTTCCCCCCAACCATCCTTGATGGAGAAGAAAAGGAGAGGAAGAGGAGAAAAGAGAAGAGAGAAAAAAAGAAAGAAGATTTGGAGGATAGAACTTAGAAAATCGTTTATTGATCTAGTCAAGGAAATTGACATGCTTGAGGTTACAAGGGCCCTATATGTTATTTCATTAATGAATCAAGTATAACTAATGTGTTACTAGAGCCTTGTATGTTCTATCTTGGCCCCATCTACCTATTATGAATGTGGGAGGGATTCCAGCCCCACATGGTAAAGCTGGTATAGGAGGTTATGTGGCACTATTTTATTCTAATTTTGGCCCCACTAGCTATATACATGTGTGGGAAGCTAAACGCGGGACATAAATGAAAATGGAGTTATAAGTAAGCATCTAGATATGTACATATAATCATTATATTGCATATATTTTACTAGTTTAATGAGTAAAGTATAAGTAATATGTTTCTCGAAATGTTGATAATTTCTAATTCCTTGTAAGAACCCTCATGAAAATATAAAAGTTAATCCAAGTGAACCTCTGATAGTAAGTATTCTATGATGATGGCAAGTGCTATGTGATACATTTGAACTCTCTGTAAAAATAGCAAACACTAGAAGGTCATGTTTTGTTAAAATGTATTTATTCTTTCCTTGAAATTTTATTTTTTAATTAATTAACTACTATGCAATATTTTAATTTTGATATTGATATCTATGATGGGTTAGAGAAAGAAATCCATTGAGTTGGTTATGCTCATTTTATGATATTTTCTAATATTTCAAGAAAAGGTAAATGTCTAGCGGAATAGAAAGGTATTGATGTAAGACTTCTAAGTCTAAGTGATTGAGGTATTATTTTATGATTCAACTTTAACTTATTTTGATGTATATATGATTAAAAGATAATTAGATTGTTCTATATGTATGCATTTTAATGAAATGAAAAATGTTGAGTTGCTTTTATTATTTGGATTATATAGTAGCTTTGGTTGTCTTTATTGATGATTGAGTTATTAAAGTATAAGTTTAGGGTTTCAATCCTTCCATTGGATCCCATGGCATCACACTGCATATGCATCATTATACATTTCATGGTATTCTAGAGCTCTATTATGGAGAGAAAAGTGCACTTTAAATTTTTTTAATGGGCCCAATATACCTCTACTATGTACTACTTTATTTTATTTTGGCCCAGTCATGGAAATACACTGTTCAATTTTGGATCTGCCCACACGTGCTCAGAGTAGTGGATGAAAGTTCGTGAGGGGAGTTAAACCCTAAGAAACTAGCCCGAAGCTAACCAAGAGGAGGGGAGGGGTAAATTGGTAGTTTTAAAATTTTCTTAAACAAAAAGAAAATATTTTTGATCTTTTTTAAATATTTTAAAATAAAATAATAACTCTTGATGCAGAAGAAAAACAAAGTTCACAATAGCAATATGATTAGATGTTTCAATCTCAGACCAAATCACAGAAAAAGTGCTAAAATAAAATGCAGTGAAAATAATAAGAAAGAACACACCAAGTTTTGTAGTGGTTCAGTCAAATCTGACCTATATCCATTCCTTAGAGACTCCCTCTCCAAGTATTGTACTAAACTGAAATGACTTTCTTTTGCTCCCACAACAAGGTGAAGAAGCCCTTATAAAATCTTTCCACCGACACGGTGAGGCAGAGAACCTTGAATCCTTTTACTCTCTTCTGGAGTAGGCAGATAACCTGAGAATCCTTTTACTCCCTCCTAGAGCAGGTAGAGAGCCTTGATCTAATGCTGAACATGATCTCCCCGGAGCTATCAAGAAACTAGTGGAGTAACTCGAAGAAGACGAAGAACACCGTTAACCCGGAGAAACCCTTGTGGAATTCCCGTCAAACCCCCCCCCCCCCCCCCCCCCCCCCCCCCCCCCCCCCCCATTCACAATGAATACTCTCATTCCTCAAGCTCTCCTCTTACTTCTTTAAGCTCCCCCATGGATCAACTCCACAGTAAAAGATTAATGCAATAAACTTATCAAGAAAACTTGAAAGTGATTTAATTACTTTCAACATTGTTCATAAAAGATAGATTATTATAAGAAGATAGAAAAAAAATTTAATTTTAAAGTCCAACTTTTAATTTGAAATAGATTTTTGCTTCAAAGAGAAAATTACACTGCTAAAGGAGTTAGAGGAAGAGAAACAAACAACAGTGTTTCTTCCTTTAACAGATTTAGGGAGGCCAATCATCGTTTACAAATTTTTAAAATCAAAAGCAAGGCAAAAATGTCATTTATGAAATCAATATCAGCAGTGAACATTTATAAAAAAAATTGAAGGGAAAATTAATAGAAAAAATGAAAAATGGAAAATAGACATATATAAACTTAAATAAGCATGCAAACAAACACAAAAGAAAGATTAGAAAATAGAAAGCAATAATTTCAAGCATTAGTATCCATGACACCTAATCTTGTTCTCAAGATGCTGAAAATTTCAAATGCCAGTGGTTTAATAAAGATATCAACAAGTTGGTTTTGAGTGGCTATATGGTGTAGCTCTATTTCTCCTTTAGTAATATGGTCCCTAATGAAGTGATGTCTTATGTTAATATGTTTGATTCTAGAGTGTTAGATTGGGTTCTTTGAAATGTATATGGCACTAGTATTATCACAGAGAATTGAAATTATGCCTATAGATAATCCAAACTCCAAAATTTGTTGCTTTAATAGAGGACTTAGGCCACATAACTTCCTATGGCAATGTACTCAGCTTCAATAGTGGACAGGACAAGTGAGTTCTATTTTCTACTAGACTAGGATATTAAGGACTATCCTATGAATTGATAAGTTCCAAAAGTACTTTTTCTATCAACTCGGCATCTAATAAAATTTGAATTAGAATATCCTATGATTTCAAAATAGGTGTTATACCTAGGATACCAGATTCCTACGTCAGAGGTTCCTAAGAGTTACCTAAGAATTCTCTTAGCATCAATCAAGTGAGACCCTTTTGGATCAACCTGAAATGTAGCACAGGGATAAACACTTAACATAATATCAGGCCTGCTAGCAGTCAAGTAAAGAAGTGATCCAATTACCACTTTATATTTTTTTTTATCAACAAATTTACCATTGAATCCTTTTTTAACTAAATAGTGGAACTCATGGGAGTAATGATTGTCTTGGCTTTATCAATCTCATATTTCTTAAGAATGTTCTTAATGTATTTTGATTGATTAAGAAAAGTCTCATCATCCTTCTACCTTATGCTAAATCCCAAAAAGTAAGTTAGTTCTCCCATCATACTCATTTTAATTTCTTACTTATTGTTCTTGAGAATTCATCACATACATTTTTATTAGGAGATCTAAATAGAATATCATAAATATAAATTTAAACAATCAGTGATTCATCTCCTGCCTATTTTAGAAATAGGGTTGTGTCTACTCTTCCCTTTCTACTATGAATGTGCTTAGCCTTTCGTACCATGCCTGGTTGCTTATTTAAGTTCATATTTAATTTGAACACATGATTGGGAAATTATGAATTTTTAAAGCCTGGGGGTTGTTCAACGTACACATCTTCCTTTATTACCCCATTTAGAAAGAAACTCTTAACATCTATTTGATATAATTTCAATCCCTTAAAATAAGTAAAGGCTAGTAGCACTCTAATAGCTTCTAATCTAGCTACAGGGGAAAAAATCTCTTCAAAATCAATCCCTTCTATTTGATTATACCCCTTAGACACCAATCTTGCCTTATTCCTCACTACTACTCCAGAATCATTCAATTTATTTTTGAAAACCCATTTTGTTCTAACCATACTATGGTCCTTAGGTCTTTCAACTAGCTTCAAAATATTATTTCTTACAAATTGATTCAGTTCTTCTTGCATGGCTAAGACCCATAATTCATAAGATAAGGCTTGAATTAGGTTGGTGGGTACAGTCATTGAAATGAAGGTAGAGTGGTTTACCTCTTTTTTAAGTTCATGCCTAGTTCTAACACCTTTAGATGGGTCTCCTAAGATAAGTTCTTTAGGATGTCTTGAAGAATATCTCTATTATGCTAAGCAAAGTGCTTTCAATCTCTATTCTTTCCTCTAGATTTGCATGAACCAATCCTTGGGCGACTTCTAAAACCTCCTCTTCTTGCACCCGAGACCCTCCAGAATTATTAAATTCATCAAACACAATATGAGAGGTCTCCTTAACTAAAAGTATTCTTTTATTGAATACTTTATTAGATTTTCTAACACTTGAGTAACCTAGGAACACTCCATCCAAATTTGGGTCAAACATTCCTAGTTGAGATATATTATTATTCAAAACGAACACTATTCGCCCAAAGATATGGAGGTGAGAGAGGTTGGGTGTCCTACCCTTCAGAATTTTATAGGGTGTCTTATTCAGTTTGGATTTAACATTCACCATATTCAGAACATAACAGGTTGTATTCGCCTCTTCTTCCCAAAAGTATTTTGGAAGTGAGTATTCAACTAACATGTCTCTAACGACTTTTACCAGGATCTTATTTCTTTTTTAAGCTATCCCGTTCTGTTGAGAGGTCTTTGGAGCTGAAAAGTTATGATTTATCACTTACTCCCCACATAAAGATTTAAATTTTTCATTATCAAATTCTCCACCATAATCATTATGAATACTCACAATTTCACAACCTAGCTTTCTCTGAATCCAAGTGGAAAAAGACTTAAACTCCTTGAATGATTTACTTTTATGAGATATGAATCTAATCCAAGTAAACCTTGAATAATCATTGATAATCACATACCCAAAGATTTTCCCTCCTAAGCTTGCAGTGCTTACGAGTCCAAAGAGATCCATGTGTAGGACTTCTAAGGGTTTGCTAGTGAAAATGTCTTGCATATAGGGGAGGGAAGATTTGACTTACTTTCTTAACTAACATGCATCATACAGGTGATCCTTAGTGAACTCTAATATGGGTATCCCTCTCACTAAGTCTTTTTTGGTGATTTTTCTAAGGCTTTTCATACTAGCATGACACAACCTCCTATGCCACAACCAAGATTCATTAACAATAGTATTTAAGAAAAGAGTTGTGTCAGTTGTAATCCAATTTAAATCAAGCATCTTGACATTATTGATCCTTTTTCCCTATAAATCAATGTTGTTATTCAAGCTTATTATGCAACTAGTAGACATAAATTTTATGGTGAAGCTTTTATCACATAGCTGACTGATGTTGACCATGTTATGTTTCAAACCATCCACTAGTAAAACATTTTCAATGATGAAATTTTTAGATATATCAATTATACCAGACCCCACAACTCTCATGGTAGTGTTATCTCCAAGTGTTACCTTGCCTTCTGCCTTGGCCTCCAGTGAATTGAATTAATTTGCATCTCCAATCATATGCCTTGATCATCCGTTGTCTAGGTATCACATGCTATCATGAGGCCTTATGTGAGAGCACACCTACAAAATTATCAAATGTTAGATTTAAGAACCCAAACAGATTTTGGTCCCATCTTATGAAAAGAAGAATAAAGTGCATGCAAGTTATGCTATGCATTTTAAACTTTAGGTCTCCACATTAAATGTGTTCTATGGTGAACGATGCATGTAAGGGAGATATGTCCTATCATGCCACAAGAAAAATATCTAACGCGAGGAAAAGGGTTTATTAATCTACTTGGGTTATAGTGCATCTTCATATATTTGAGTGATGTCTACTAATCTGATGGATTATTAAACTCAAGCATTGTGATAGTTTTTTATTTTCTTTAAAAATAACTAATTTAGCTTCTAAAAACTTATTTGTTTCCCTCCATGGCTACTTTCCCTCTTCGGCTGGGTTAAGGCAGGGCTGCTCCCTAAGCCCGTTTTTATTCTGCATTGCTATGGACGCTTTTTCCTCCATTCTTGATAATAATCGGTTTGAGGGAGCTTATTTCAAAGAATTTAAGATCAACCATCTCCTTTATGCTGACGACTTACTTATTTTTGGTAATGCCACTTGCAGCAATTGCACCAAACTCATGGAAACTATCAACATTTTTACTAAAGCTTATGGTCTTCACATTAACTTGGGGAAGAGTTCTCTTTTGCTGCCTAAACATCTTACCACTTCTACTGACATTTGCAACTCCCTCCCCTTGTCTCATAAGGACAGCATCTCTTATCTGGGAATCCCTATTTCCTTCAGGAAATTAAATTACTCTGATATCTCCTCGCTAACTGATGATATCACTGGAAAACTTTCTGGATGGAATGCCAAGATGTTATCATTTGCGGGTAGACTGCAATATTTGAAATTTACTATGTTAAATTCTATTGCTTATTGGATAAGGGGTGCTATTTTAAACAAAGGTACGTTTAAATTCTATAGGAAAGTGGCATCCAAATTTCTGTTCTTTGGTGACATTTCTGTGGGGAAAAAGTTGCACCTTGTTAGCTGGGACAATGTCTGTAAACCCAAAGCCAAGGGAGGACTTGGTATCCATAGTATACCTGCTCTACAATATGGATTCAACTGTTCTCTTATACATATAATGTATAATAGAACTTCTCCTTTGGCGTCTTGGTTGTTTAGATACTAATCCTCCCCTTGGAAGCCGCCCCACACTAAATCCTCTAAATTCTGGAAATCCATCTGTAGCACAGCTGTTACTACCAAAGAACTTTGGGATTTCAAAGTCACCCTTAATTCTCCCCTTTCTTTTATCTGGGATAGCTGGTGCAATTCTACTAGCCTGGTAGATTTAAATCCAGAATACGCTAACTATGAGGACCTTAACGTGAGCAATTTCATTTCTTCTAATGGCTGCTGGAATATTCCTACTAACTTTCCTATAACGGTTTCTAATGCTATACTTGGTGTTAGTATTCTGGATACCAACTCTGATTGCCTTTCTTTGGCCAATAAAGCTAAAGCCAATTTCAAAATTTTTACCAATGATTTTTACAAATCTGTCCCGGATTGCAACTGGGAGAAATACATTTGGCATTCTAAACACTCGCTGAGATACTCTACTTACGCCTGGCTCTCTTTGGTTGGGGGTCTAAAAACGGCTATGGAACTTCACCGTAGAAACATTGTGGTGGATCTGACTTGCTCTTTATGCTTTAATCACTTAGAAAGCACTAACCACCTGTTTTTTGACTGTAATTACAGCCACTACATTATTACTAATCTCATTCCAGAATCAGCCAATATGCTTCTTAGACCCAACTTGATGCAAATATTTGATTGGGTTAATGAAAATCAAAACCTCTCTACCCAAACCAAAAGGTTACACTTCATAACTATATGTTGCACTGTTTACCATGTTTGGAGAGAAAGAAATGAGAGGAAATTTGCCTTAGCTGCCTCCAGCACTACCACCATCTTGATTAAGATCAAGAAAGCCATCCAGTGTAAGGTCTCTAAATGGTGGGATGGAGACCTTTTTAATAATTTAGCAGTTTAGCTGGTTAGTCCAACCCGCAGCTGGAAGGCCCTGGGCTTTATTGGTTCTGAAATTGATTACATCGTCCTATGAATTATGGTGCCCCTCGGTGTTAGCTGCGAGAATTTTGCTGCTGTTTGTTGTGGTAGCCTTGGTAGCTGCCTGACTGCTTGTCTTGGAGGCTTCAAATCAAATATGATTCAACCTGTTATCATTTTGATCACCTGGACGATGATGAAGCTCCCATCCATATCCCTTGGACAGCCTTATGGCAACCAGGGAACTGCCCGGTCGCATGAACTCGCTTTGAACCCAATTTTTCTGAGTCCAGGTTTTCATGACTTGGGAGCACTTCTTTGGGTTCAGCTTTTTCTAAGCCAATTTGGTGGTTTTTAATCCTGACAGTCTACTACTTCAATACTTTGGTATTGTTTTCTTCTACTTCTCTGCAGATCATTCTGTTTCCCTTCGTATGATATAGGCTTTTCTTTTCCTTGCTTTATGCAACTCATGTTGTTAAGTCTTTTTATTTTTGTTTTTGCTTTCCTTTTTGTTTCAGCAGTCCATGGCTGTTACTATTGGTTGAATCTACTGATTGGTTGTGGTAGATGTCAACTTTTATTGTGTACTCCTTTTTTCTAGACGGAATAAAATGGGCTCACGCCCCTAATTTTCCCAAAAAAAAAAAAAAACTTATTTGTATTTTCAAGAATTAAATTTTCTATTTTCAAAGCATGCTAATTATTATCTAAATTAGTTGTAAGAGTATCTAAGTCCTTATATGAATTTACTAGCTCAACATCAAACTTTTTAAGGAATCATGCTCATTTGTTAAATCAAGATGTTTTTTGTTCAATTTATCAAATTTATCAAGGAATGATCTGTTCTCAGGCACTCATGCTCATTTTTCAAAGTTAAAAAAATAATTTTAAGACTATCATGCATTTTCTTGAGCTTCTTATACAAAGAATGATTTTTTTTAAACTTCAAATAATTGATCGTAAGTAAGCTCGCATATCTCTTCTTGATCAGAGTTATCAATATATTCATCATCCATTAAATGCAGGTTTGTTACCTCCTCTTCAGCTTTAGTTTTAGAGGAATCTGATGTTGAGTCTGCCCAAAAAGCATTTTGGATATTTTTCTTGTCCTTCTTGAACTTACGTTTTTCCTCACCCTTCTCCTTGCTTAGGTGAGCTTTAAGAGTCGGGCAATTAGACTTCAAATGCCCTAGCTTTCTACATTCAAAATAAATAATGTTAGAAGAAACTTTAGAATTCTTATGGTTCTTACCTTTGTTCCATTTATGATGATGCTTTTTTCTTTTTTCTTAAAAAACTCTTGAATTGATTAGTAATTAAAGCAACATCATCATTTTCAGAACCAGAGGAATCAGTGTCATAATCATTAACCTTTAATGCTACATTTTTCTCCTTTTTTTTTCTCACCTGTATCAAACTACCTAAGGTTCACTCCTTGCTCATAAGCAATTAGTGATTCAAGTAAGTTATCGATTCAATAAACATTCAAGTCTTTAGATTCAATAATGGCAATAATTTTTGTATCAAAAAAAGAAGGTAAATATCTCAAAATCTTGTTAACTTTTTCTTAGTTTGTTAGTTCTCTTCCTAAGGTATGTAGGGATGTAACAATTTTTGTAAACCTATTATAAATATCAAAAATAGATTCGCTAGGTTTCATATGAAAAAATTCATAGACATGCAAAAGAATATTCTGTCTAAATTGTTTAACTTCGTTTGTACCTTCATATGTTATGCATAATCTATCCCAAAATTCTTTTCCAATGGAACAAGTGGAAAGGCACATATAGTCTTCAGATTTTAAGGCACAGAAAAAATAGGTCAAGCAACTAACATTTAGTTGTGCTTGATCTCTATCATCAATAGTTCAATCAACGAAATAAATTTTAGTTTAACACCATTTGCCAATTTAAAAGGTGTAGAATAACCTTCCTTAACAAGCATCCACATACAATAATCAATTGATTGTTAAAAAATGGACATACGAGTTTTTCAAAAATTAAATAGTATATTATCAAAAAGAGATAGCTAGTAATTGAATAACCTTCTGTGGTGTTTATATTTCTAAAGTTAGCCATGGATCAAAATTCAAAAAAAAAAATTTAATTTTGATTTTATGAATCCCACTCTGATACCAATTGAAAGTTTGTGATGTGTTAAACCCTAAGGAACTAGCCTGAGGCTAACCAAGAGGGGGGTGGGTTGAATTGGTAGTTCTAAAAACTTCTTCAACAAAAAGAAAATCTTTTTGATCTTTTTTAATTATTTAAAAAAAAAATAACTCTTGATGCGTAAGAAAAACAAAGTTCACAATAACAATATGATCAATGTTTCAATCTCAAAACAAATCACAGAAAAGTGCGGAAATAAAATACGGTGAAAATAATAAGAAAGAATACACCGAGTTTTATAGTGGTTCGATCAAATCTGACCTATGTCCACTCCTTGGAGACTCTCTCTCCAAGTATTGCACTAAACTGAAGTGATTCTCCTTTTTTCTCCCACAACAAGGTGGAGAAGCCCTTATAAAATCTTTCCATTGACACGTTGAGGTAGAGAACCTTGAATCCTTTTACTCTCTCATAGAGTAGGTAGAGAACCTGGGAATCCTTTTATTCCCTTATGGAGTAGGCAGAGAATTATGATCTCCCTAGAGCTTCCAAGGAACCAGTAGAGTAACTCGAAGAAGACGACGAACACCTTGCACGAAGTAACCTTTATGATTCCCTCACAAACTCCCCCTCACAAAGATCTCTCTCTCAATCTCTCTCTCTCTTTCTTATCTAAGCTCCCCCTTGAATCAACTCAATAGCAAAAGATTAACCCAATGGTTAATACCATTGCTTAAATAGAGAGCCTTCAAAAGAAGCCCTAATTTTCAACTCTGCTCAACTGATCGTCCAGGATGATCGATAGATCGTCTTATATGATTAGTATAAAATAGCCCTATCAGCCAGGACGACCGCCTTTGCTCTGTATATTAGTACAAGTAATTGTACAGATCGTCTGGGATGATTAGTTCAATATACAATATTGATCATCAAGTACGACATTGGACGATGGGTGACGATCTCCATATCATCCAGAAAAAGTCTCAGGACGTCCAAGATGATACTTATAGATGATTAGAGTAAAGTTATGGTCTTTCATCTATATCGTTCAGTACGATCCAGATGGATGATCATGTATTATTTTATTGAACAATTTAACAATAATTACTCTTTTAATCATCGGGTAAATTTATGTATGATTGTCAGAAATCATCCAGGATGATGCACATCGTTCTGTATGAATATAAATAAATTTCAAAATTAAAATAGTACCTAAATTGTGATTGGCAACTATTTTCATCTTTTAAGCTGATCGTCCTAGACGATATGGATCATCCAATATAATTAGTTTAATCACATGTAATTAATCGGATGCCCTAATCATGGTTTTTTATTTTTATACTGATTTTCCAGGATGTTCTAATATCATCATATACAATATAGTCAAAAATAGAAAAAAAATCTCTAACTCATTAATTTTCTCTCCCTTTTTCTTTATATATATATATATATATATATATATAGTGGGTCGGGTTTGGGTTTAGGATTTTGACTCATTTATTAAATGGATTGAGTTTGGGTCAGATGGGTTCACAGAGGGTTAACATCGATTCAGACTTGAACCTGACTCTATAACTCATTTTCCCCTAACTGCAACTCTAGTTTTATATCTAACTATTGTTCACTCTATTGTTGATCTTATTCCCAAATATCAATTATATTTTAATAACTTTATGATCTAATGATTTTGTGACTAACTCTCAAACATCATTCATTGTTAATTGATTTAGTTTTTCTTTCATCACTAGAATCAACATATTTTATTTCATATTCTTCCCAACATCTGGGGAATATATAAGTATATCATCTATGAATACAATCAAGAATATATCTAAAAATAGCTTAAAGATTCTATTCATGAGATCCATAAACACTGCAGGAGCATTTGTCAAACCAAAAGGCATCACTATAAACTCTTAATGCCCATATCTGATGCTAAAAGCTGTCTTTGTAATATTTTCTTCTCTAATCATAAGATGATGATACCTTGATCTCAAATCAATCTTAGAAAACATTGAGGCACATTCCAACTGATCAAACAAATCATCTATCCTTGGGAGATGATACTTATTCTTCACTATCAACTTGTTCAATTCTCTGTAATCTATACAGAGTCTTAAGCTTTCATCCTTCTTTTTCACAAAAAGAACAGGAGCACCCCAAGGGGAGGTACTAGGCCTGATGAATCCATTATCCAGCAACTCTTGCAATTGTTCCTTCAACTCTTTAAGTTTTTTATTGTCATTTTGTAAGGGGTCTTAGCAACAGGTTCAGCTCTTGTCACCAATTCAATAAAGAAATATATTTCTTTACTTGGAGGTAAGCCAGGTAAATCATCATAAAATATTTTTGGGAATTTCTATACAATTTATAGCAAAATTAACTATAAATTTCATATATCAAATCATTCAGAATTTTGCGTAGAATTTTATAAAATTATTTCCATCGAAATTCGTTAACTTTAAAATTTTACTTAAATTTTGTCGCGACGCATCGAAATGCGTGTGACGCCTACGATCGTCGATTTCGGATTTTATATCTCTTATATTAAGTTCCTTTGGATAGTTGATTGATTATTTCATTCTTTTGACTAACTAGAAGTATTAAAGTTATTTTTGGGTTCTTTCATATATTTCTTTTTCATTCTAACAACATCTTCCTGTATTACTTCATCTTTTAATTGTATTATTTTTTCATCAAACATGACATAAATAGCTTTTTTACAATACAAATCCTTCTATTGAATGTTTTAAAAGCCTTATTATACCTTTAATAATCCTAGGAAGATTCAGTCGTTTGATTTATTTCCCAATTTTCTCACATTTTTGTGCTATTCTTCAACATAAACTATTTACAAATGTGTAAGTAGGAAATACTTAACCTTCTTAACCCTGAAAATGTTTGGTGTTTTTTTTTTTTTATGATTTAATGTAAATTACATAGCTGGCGATATTAATCACTTTTGTGTAGAAGCATTTGGGTAGATTGTCCTCACTAAGCACTGACCTAATCATATGTATTATTATTTTATTATTATGCTCGACTACACCATTCTATTGAGATTTCCTAGTGGATGATAATTTTGTTTAATATATTGCTCATCGCAAAAAATTGTCAAATCTATCATTCATAAATTAACCTTCATGATCACCTTTAATAGTTGTAGTTGATAACCTTCTCTATTTTTGAACCCATCTAATTAATGGAGAATTTTTGTCAATAAATTTGAAATATTTTGTGATTTAGTATAAAAATAATACATTAATTGAAGCATAAAAATATTATTTCATAATGTTCTCAATAATAAATTTGAATTTTATTTTTAGCAGCGAATTTATCTTACTATTGATTATTTTAATTAAGAAGTTTGGCTTACATTCCAATAATCCAAATTTGTGAAAATGCACAAGAAGGTACGAACTTATGTTGTAAATAAAAAGAATAACAATTTTAGATATTATAGATGTAAGGTGTGAACCACTATTAAGATAGTGACTAGGATTCAAATTTAATAAATGCATGAGAATTACAAACTTGAAACCTCACTAGAGATTAAATCTGCCCATTCTTTGGTTTTATAATTTTGTATAAAAAGGATGGCCAACCAAATCCACTTAGGCCTTATTAAAAATATGCATTCTTGGTCTCAATGATTATGCAAGGTAGGCTTGCTTGTTTGATTTTTGGAAAATGATTTATAATTTAGTCATTTAAGCTATAAGATGCTTAATCGTAAGTGGTATATATGCTGACTCACAAATATAATTTTTTTAGTTATCTAATCCTTATTGTAAGGGTTTTTATTTTTATATGTGACTTACAATTAGGGGTGTCAATTTCGGGTCACGGGTTGGATTCGAGTCAAACTTGGAACTGGCCAAACACTATTCGGGTCAACTCGAACCGGATCTGTTTTTGTAAACGAGTCAATTTTTTGGGCATGAACCCAACCCGCTATGGGTCCGGGTCAACCCGACATGACCCGACACCAACCGAAAATTGCTTGTTTTCTGGTAAAAAATGGGTCAATCTCCGATTTTCGGGTAAAAAATGGTTCAATCTCGGGTTTCAGGTAAAAAACAAGTCAATTTTAGGTTACTGGGTCAACCCGAACCTGACCCAATTTTTGAAACGGGACGATTTATTGAAGTCGAACCCGATCCGTTTTAGAAACGGGTTGACCCTAACCCGAAATTTTTGAGTTGGGATTGAGCCGTGTCAAATATTCACACCCCTAGAAAAAAGTAACTTGCCAATGTCTAATGGTGGTGTTAACAATGTCAATAAAGGAAATATTGGGTTATTGACAATAAAAATGCTAAAATATTAGGTGCAATCTTTTGAGCTATGGAGAAACTCATATTCACAAGGTGAAAGCCAGGGAAAATTATTATGTCTGGCGTCCGGATTTATCTGGAGGCGAATCCGGATGCGCCACGTCACCTGGACCCTAGTGTATCCGGGTGGGTCCGGATGACGTGGCGCGTCTGAATTTGCCTCGATCTGGACGGTTCGGACGCCAGACGTAATAATTCGCCCTGATGTAGAGACATCACCTTGATATTCATGTTAGGGGACGTGAAATATATGCCACACACTATAAGTTGGGAAAATTAAATGCTGACATTATATTTAAAATGATAGTCTTGTTGATTTTTTTTTTAATTCGAGGAGAGTTTGATAATGAAGAAACTACAAACTAATCTCATAATTGATAAAAAAAACATCAGTATTTGAATTAAAGGAGTAAAATTGGGCATAAGATCTTATTTCAATAAATATTTCCCATGAAAATTGAATAAATATCTTAAACTTTATATGTAATAAATTTTTTATTGATTTCTAAAGTAGTTTTTTTGTACAAAATTTTTTAATACAAAAATTATTTGTATTAAAAAAATGTTTTAGAAAATAGTAAAAAAGTTGTCTCAAATGAAATGAAGCCTTTAATGTTAAGATGATTCCTTGTTTTGTTCTAAAGATGGGTGAGCATGCTAATGCTAATTTTATATTTTGATTATTAGTTTAGTGAGATAAAACCTTATGAAATGAACCTCGTCGTGAGAGCTAACTTACACCAATATTTTAAGATATTTATTAAACATGTCGCCTTAAATGATTCCAAAAATTATAAAAAAAGAAAATATTTGTATATGTTGGATGCAATATTCACAACAATCGAGAAATGTAAATTTTAACGTTCTAGCTTTATATGAAGATCTATCACACAGACATATAAACAGTTGGGGTGTAACGTTCATAAGAGTCACCAGAGTTTTTACGTAAAAACCACTAAAAAGAGGAAAAAATCATGGGGTCTGGCCCAGTTTAAATAAATCCACTAGTATTTGCAGTTGATTATAAATGAGGTCCTTTCAAAGCCTTAGCTCGATGCACCAAATATACATCATATAGAGTGCATTACGTGTTGGAAGTTGGAAGAAAAAGTGTTGACATGTTCATTTGGTCAGTAGGACCATAGTCCGCGACCCATGTAGGTTGGAAGGATCATAGTGGCGTGACAGTGATCGGAAGGACTGTAGTTGGGCGACGAAGCTCAAAAATATTATGGTAGAGTGATGGTGGTCAGAAGAACCATAGTTGACAGTTGACGTTAGTCAAAAAGATCGTAGTCGGGTGCCAAGGGTCGGAAGGAGCGTAGTCGATGAGCAATGGAGGTCGAAAATTTTGTAGTCAGATGATGAAGGTCATAAAGACTATAGTCTGCGAGCGACAAAGGTAGGAAAGATCGTAGTCGATGAGCGACAGAGGTCAAAAAAATCGTAGTAGGGTGACAAAGGTCAGAAAGACCATAGCCGATGATAGAGGCTGGAAAAGACCGTAGACGACAGGTGATAGAGGTCAGAAAGATCGTAGCCGGACGACGATAGTCAGAAGGACCATAGTTTGGAGATAGTTGTTAGAGTGATCGTAGTCGGCGAACGACGGTGGTAGGAAGGACCGAAGTCTTTTAAAGGAGGTCGAAAAGACTGTAGTCTAGCGACGGTCGATGTCCGGGAGGAAATCTTGTTACAATTTATGGTTGGACGTAAGTCTTGTGACAGATGGTGGTTGGGTGAAAGTCCGACGATAGTTGGTGGTCGGGCGGTGGTCGAGGAGGAGCTCAGTGCCAAGAGAACTTTGATTTCTCTTCCTTTCATCTCTTCTTTTTCTCCCCTTTTTTCCTCTTTTCTTTCTCCCCCTCAATGAAAAATGAGGGTCTATTTACAATTTTTTTGGAGTGGTATCACCAGTAAATCGGGAGAAAATCAAGGGCAAGTTGCGAGTGGTTCAAATGGATGGCCAATATCAATTCCTTTGATCATGAACCATTTATTGAGTATTTGAGTATCTTAATGATGTCAAAATTCATCGATCTTGGCTCATTGGATTCATCTCATTGAGTCGCTCGATTATACTATAAGCATGACACATTTGGATATCATTTGATGAACCAATTTATATTTTGAACCTTCTAAATGTGTTTCAGGTCATTGATTTGGACCCATTTAGTGGTGTCGTTAAAAGTCGAGATACCACTAGAAAGTGCTCTGATACCAATTGAATATACGAGATGCGCCAAGAGGGGGGGGGGGGGGGGGGAAAAAATGGGGGGGGGGTGAATTAGATAATTAAAAACTTCTTTAACGAAAAGAAAAATCTTTTTATAACTCGATGCGAAAGTGAATGTCATTCACAATAAAAAGATAAGTTATCAATTTCACCCATGCAGTTAATCTCAACAAAAATTAAGATGGAAATAAAGTACGAAAACAATAAAAGAAATAACACATTAAATTTATAGTGGTTCGGTCAAATCTTGACCTACGTCCACTCCCCAGAGGCATCCTCCGAGTATTGCACTAAGCCTTAAGTGACTCTCCCTTAACCACCAAAACTAAGCGGAAAAGCCTTTACAAAATCACTTCCACCTTCCCTGGTGCGGCAGAGGAGCCCGGTCCTTTGACACCAAAGAGATCTTTTTCTTTCCAAAATTTCCCTCAAGACGAACTTTGAATCTGATGGAACTGAGGTATAAGCTTGCCGGAGAAACCTTGAGAAATCTCCTCCACACTCCCTTGAAACCCCCTCCAAAGATCTTCTCCCTCTCTCAAACGCCACCCTTTACTCTCTCCCTTTCAAGTTCTCTCTTCAAGTTTTCTTCAGAAAAAATGAAGCTTTAATGATTGCTAAAGACTCTTACATTGTCTTATGATAAACTTTAAATAGAGGGCTTCAAAAAACTTTTAAAAAAATCAATTCAACCATCAAAGATCGTACAATATGATCGTAGGATCGTGCAGTACGATGTGCAGAATTTGACCTATTAGTACTGTACGATCAATGGTTAATATTGTACGAACAGTTCAATTTGTTTGTTCGTAATGTACGATATCCTGTTAGTACTATACGAACAATTCAATCAAAATGCAGTTCATCCAGGATGAAGCATGGGACGACCAAATTTGTCTCTTTTAATCGTACAGTATGATCAAGTTCTTACAGAACGTTCAAAATATTAAAATTAAACCATTTTGATTGACTAATCACAAAATTAAATTAGGCAATATTTTAAACATCATATAGTACGACCAGCTTCTTATAGTACGATTAGAACAACTTTTTAAATTCAAATTTTTACCTAATTTAATGGACGGCGGCTTTCTAATTATTACAGATTGTCCAGTACGAAGTGGTGTTCGTACTGTGCGATTAGTTATATTTCAAAAATATTTTTTTTGGAAAATAAACTATTTTAATCAATTTCTGTAACATCAGATCGTACATCCATATTGTACAGTACAATGTACAGAAAAATTAAAATATTTAAAATCAGTTTTGCTCCCCCTGTGTCTCTACACGATCACCAAGCTAACAAATATTATTAAAAGACTTGACTTAAGAAATTAAAAATTAAATAAATGAAAATTACAAACTCCTTTAACATAACCTATTATACCCAATCTTGAGCCCTCGATCTTCAAATAACAGTGCATGGTGTACCTGAAATATAGGTCAATACACAAACAAATATGCACTGTAAATAATAGGAGAAATGAAGAGTTAGTCAATAATATTTGTTATCATCAAAATCATGAACTCGGAAGCTCGAGTTGCAACAGTTTTTGGGTTTGTCTTTTTGAGATATTCAGTTCGACGATAAATTTGTTGAAATCGGTGCTCGGATGGTCCCAAATTTAATTTTGGAAGTTTCCAACTAAATGTTCAATGAACCTCATTATTTAGCTCATACCATATTAGTTATTTTCATATTTGCATGGATTACTTGATGATATTCATAAAAGAATAACTATTAGTTAACCCTTAAGAAGTTAATGCGAGACCATTTAAAATTAAACAATGTATTACAACTAATATTTTTTTATTAGAAATTCTAACATATATAAATTTATTTTAAATGCATCTAATTTGATATTGTTTGATGTATTTATTATAAATTTGTTGGATGTTGCTCTCTTTCACTTGTTCTTTGTGACTGAATGTCCAATGCTCTATTAGATACTTTTATACAATTTGTTCCTTGGCTTTTCTATCAATGAGATTGTGTCCATTTTATATGATGAATTTCAAATATACAAATATATATATATATATATATATATATATTTGTAGAACTTCGCAGAGGGGCATACACGTTAATTAAACAGGCAAATTACAGATCCTTTAAGACCCATAAACTCTCTAAAAATATAACATTTGAATTAAACCTATGAGCCAACAGTTGTACCAAATTACAAAAAACAAAGAAATAAAAAAACAAACAAAAACAAGCCAGGACAAAGGACCAGAGGAAGATCCACATCAACGGGAAGAAGCCACCAGCAAAAAAAAAAATAAAAAAAGAAACAAAACTAGAGAGGAAGCCGAAAAAACACCAACCAACCAACGAAAAAAAATAAGCACCAAAAGGGAGCCAACATAGACCATCACACAACACCAACAACCGTTCGAGAGAAACAAGACAATACGGCCCAACCTAAACCCAAAAGCAATCAAACCACAACACAAGAATAAAAACCCGAACCCCAAAAACAAGCCACAACCCAAAGGCAGAAGCAACGTACCAACCAGGAAACCAAAATCACAGAGCAAAATACACAATGAAACAAACAACCAGCTAAATGGCAAAACATACTACTTTTTTTTCCCACCTACATCATTTAGCACCCCCAATGGAAAGGGCTTCATCCTCTATACGAGCCGCATTCAAACCACAAAAATCTTGAAACTTATCATTCGACTTAGACCTTTCATCCCCATCAGGCCGGCCATCCAAAGAGGAACAATCCTCTAGCCACTCAGATTTATCCTATGTGTAGGGGGTGTCAACATAAGTTATTTGGTTAGGTTTTGGTCTGACTCTAAATTGACCCGACCTAAATCTTATCAACTTGAATCCGACCCATTTAAAAAACATGTCAAAAATATCAACTCGAAACCGACCTGCTAGGAACCTGAATGAGTTGAATCGGACCTATTAACTCGTCTTAGTTTAAAAAAATATATAACTAATTAAATATTAAGTTTAAGATATTTGATAAAAAATAAGAGATTATATCAACAAGTAAAATAATTAAAAAAATGATATTAAATATGTCATTTTCGTGTTAAAAGTAGGTTCTCGGGTCAATCTGAACCCGACCAGCTTATTAATTGGGTCGAAAAATCCAACGTGAATTCAAACTTTTCAGGTCAGGCTCTAATATGGTTGCCCATATTTATAAATTTACTATTAGTGCACAAGATTCATTGATAATTTGACCTTTTAATTAATATCATGACATTTTCTTCCATAATTTAGGTGTTTTATTTGGACTCGGATTAAAATACTTTTGATGTATTTGAATCTTTCTCATTGAGATGTTCATATCTACTATAAGTCTAAAAAATTGGAATTTGAATGGTTCTAAATTTAGTTTTGAAAATTAACTATTTATAAATTTCATCTAGATTCGTGCTCAATTTTATGACTAGTACTTAATCAAATTCAGCCAAGCTGAACTTTTTCTCTTTTGTTCTATATATTGTAATCAAGCAAATTTTAGCCAAACATTTGCACATGAAGTTACAATATTTGACATTGACATGTTTACTATAATCACAACAGATATAAGGCTTCATTTGGGGTCAATGCACGAATGTCAATAGGGGTGACAATTTTTGATCCGACCTGAAAAAATTTGGGTTCGGGTTGTCTCGTTTGTGAAACGGGTCGGGTTCTGGTTGAACAAACGGACCCGTTTTAAAAATCGGGTTGGTTCGTTGACCTGGGAACCCGAAATCAACCTGTTTGACCCGATAATTTGATAACATCTAGCGCTATCGCCTGTCACGTCGCCGTCAGGTCGTCGCATCTCATCGTCAGGCTGCTCCAATGGACAAAGGCGATGAAACCGCACATGCATGCCAGCGGCCAGCCATCTGCCCGCCTCGCGAGAGAGAGACTGTGAGACCCAAGTCGCACTGGCAAGCCGCTCCGTAGCAGCACTCGCACCAAAAGGTCGCCAGGTCGGTCCGCAACTTAGGTCGCTGCCTCGCCGACCAGGCTCCCGCCATGCCGCCTCAACCCGCCCTGGCTTGCCTCGCGTTCGCAACTTGGCATTTGTTTTTGCAGGTCGGGTCGAGTCAACCCGGTAACCCGCACGGGTCGGGTCCGGGTTGACAATCCTGACCCGTTTGAAAAAATGGGTCGGGTTAGTGTCAACCCATTTACGGTCGAGTCAAGTCGAGTTCAACTCGAACCCGACCCGTTGACCCGAATTGACACCCCTAAATATCACTTATACAAACTAATGTATCTCTACGAATTTAAAATGTAATTTGGTTCAACAAGAATTTTAAGGTGTATTTCTTGAGAAATGAAATATCGATCATATTTATTCAATTTAAAATGTAATAGAAAACTATAAGTTCTCTTGATTAAAGAAGAAAATTATTGCTTATAATTTTAGATTTAAGAGAGAGAGAGAGAGAGAAAATATGCTTTTGGGCTTGAGTTGACTTTTTGTTCATAAAAAGTCAAAAAAATCTTAGGTACCCTTTAATAGAAAAAATTATTATTTATAGTTACTGAACGGTTCAGAGGCGAATCAAAATATATCGTGTAATCTCGATACATAACAGTACACAACAAATAATTTCTCCTTTGCTTTCTGATTCGTCTCTAAACGATCTTTAGACCCCACTTAATAATTTCTCCTTTCATAGCGACCGACCTCTATTTAACATCATCCATTACTAGAACAACCCACTCACCGTTCTAAAAACCTTCCTTTGATCACTCATCCTCATCTTTCATTGTCCACCGACCTTGCAATGGCCGAGCTCCAGCCGATCCACCACACCACAGCCCTCAACCAAATCGCCATTGACTACACTCCCGATGCCTGCCTCCACTCTCCCGACTCCGGGGAGATCCACGTCACCTACGACCACCGCCGCGGCGCCCGATGGCGGTCCCCTTCCCGCTTCCTCTATGGCACTTTTTCCGCACGCATCCGTTGCCCTTCCGGCAACACCAGCGGCCTCAACTACAACATCTACCTCTCCTCCCTCGAAGGCGACAAGAACCAAGACGAGATCGACTTCGAGTTCCTCGGCAAGGACAACACCTCCGTCCAAACCAATGTTTACACTGGCGGCGTTG
Organism: Dendrobium catenatum; assembly: GCF_001605985.2. NCBI lineage: Eukaryota > Viridiplantae > Streptophyta > Magnoliopsida > Asparagales > Orchidaceae > Dendrobium > Dendrobium catenatum. The sequence continues at coordinate 220,697 of NW_021573316.1, forward strand.
GCGGTCGAGAGCAGATCCATCCACTGGGTTTCCACGCGTCGGAGGATTTCCACGATTATGTGATCCGATGGACTCCAGAAGAGATCGTGTGGCTCGTTGATGGATCGATGGTGAGGCGGGAGGTGCGAAAGGAAGGAGAGCCGTGGCCAGAGAAGGCGATGTTTCTGTACGCATCTGTTTGGGATGCGAGCGATATTGATGAGGGGAAGTGGACCGGGAAGTATGAGGGAAGCGACGCCCCGTATGTCTGTGTTTATAAGGATGTGAGGGTGCCGATTGGGAGTTTCATGGTAGAGGAACAAGTTGCCGAGTAATTGTTCCTCTTTCTCCTGCTTTGGTATTTCTATTTCCTCTGTATCTGTTTCTGGTTTGTTTCAGTGTGTGGCTCTTTGGTTTCTCTGTCTTCTTTGTTCCTCGCGAACAAATTCTAAGTTATGCTGTGAGATTAGTTATGAATTCCGAAGTCCAAAGCTCCTTTGGTTGTTTGGTTCAATCTTAAAGGTAAATGTATGCTATTTTATGTCATCTTGCTGTATGTTTTGTTTGATGTTTCATAAATTTTGAATTATAAATGTTAACATGAAAGGATCATAATCATTATGATTTCTTTCTATCATCTATTTTAATTATTGGATAATTTAGCTCGAAAGGGTACCGACTTTCAGAGAGAATTCGATGCTTTTTGGTAGCTAGAAATAGGCGATTGCCAGACCTTTCTGTAGAACTCGAAAACTTCTTCGAGCTAAGTCAGACCTCTCGCTTGAGAGAGATTATTAGGTGCGGAGGAGTGCGGATGGGGAGAACTGTCCGCACAAGTATTGGGTACGTAGCGGAACCCTCACTCGGTACTGCTGGATACTTATAGGTACTCAGTACTTATGAGTAGGGGTGTCAATATTTGACACGACACGAAAACCCGACTCGAACCCGACCCGAAAAATCCGGGTTGGACCCGACCCGAATGCAAAACGGGTCGGGTTCGGGTTCCAGAAATCGACCCGTTTGAACCCGGGTCAGTTCCGGGTCCGACCCGAACCCGACCCGTGACCCGAAATTGACACCCCTACTTATGAGGACGGTGCGCACTCCACACCTAATAATTTTTCCTCGCTTGAACTCGACAACTAGAAGTAAGTTAGTCATCTAGACTTCGCATCCATGACTGTTCTTAGAAGCTCCCTCCCTGGGCCACTCCTCAAGGGAAGTCAACCCTCTGTCATTTCGACAATTTGACAAAAATTTTCTTGAAGTTGACTACCTTAGCTTTCATTTCTACTTCTCTAAGTTGAATTTTTTGACCTTTTTGATGACTTCTTTATCTTTATGGTTGCCTTAGACGAATCCTCTGCAAGCCAATCTCCTCAGCGACACAGCTCGACAACTTCCTTTTAGAACTCATCCATTGGGATGGGTTAACCCAACAAAAGTTGGCGACCCATATCTGATAAATAAGGTGATAAATTTAAGCAGCAGTAATAAAGCCGTCATAAACGAAGCCTAAGACATTACTCTCTTCATCAAACTATCGAATTGAGTCAAGTTTCTTATCCATACAAGGATACGCCTCACTCAAAGCAGCTTTCTAGTTTAAAATTTTAAATTTTTATACTAGAATGTTGTTTTAAATTTGTATACTAAAAAGCTGCTTTAAGAAGTAGTAAGAAACCTGTTCCAAACGAAGCCTTAACCTAGTGCTAATATTTTGAACTTTGAAGGTGATCATGGGGTGCTACAGTGATGGCATATGAAAGCATGGATGATACCATGCACATGATGACAGACATTAGAATAATGAGAGCAATTGTTCAATATATTGATGATGTATGCTATGGTGGTTCAGAGCAGGATAATTTTTCTATCAAGTTGGAGTGATGATTCTCTCTCATGACAACATGTCAAAAACTAATCTCCAAATAAGACATTATTAAGATATGTGAAGGTCAATATCCATGTCTTTCCATCTTGATGTTTTGAATTTTTTTAAAGTTATTTTAAATTCACAAAAACCTAGATGAGATGTGAACCACCTAAGATTTTGATTTTCTAATTTGATGGGTGGCTTTACACCTAATCATTTATGCTTTCCGCAACAAGTTACCCATAAAAAGAGCAAGTTAATGGTCATAAAATATTATTCATTCTTCTCTTTTAGGGTTCATTTGAGACGGTTTTTTTACTGTTTTTAAAAATAAGCTTTTCGGTACAAAAATTTTTTGAACTAAAAATTTTGTACTAAAAAGCTATTTCATAAAGCAGTAAGAAAGTCGTCCCAAACAAAACCTTATTCAATCAAGTAAAAAGGCAGAGAAAGTTATCCCAAACGAAGCTTTAGTGTGTAATGCTTTCCAATAAATTTTGAACGTTTATGAGAAAGGATACAATATCAATTAAAGAAAAGGAAAAAAAAAATTCATCTTGAAGGTTTAAAACAAATAATTGGTAGTCCAATAATAATATGAATTGAATTGTGCAAAAATATTTGACATGATATATCTAATATCTTGTACAATGCGCAATAAAAAATATTGTAACCAATAAAAATAATTAAAATTAAATTACTAATGATATTGATCTCGCACACATTTTTGTCTTAATCATGCAAAAGAAGTTAGTGCGTTGCTCGAAATTTGGTTTAAGGTGTGAAACCTCTTTAATAAGAATGAAGTTGAACTCTTAAACGTCAATATGCCTTTTGGTCTAATAATTATAATTACATTTAAAAGTAGTAAGTTGACCCTTGAAAACTACCAAATTGAGCACATTAATGTGGGAACTTTCTTAGGAAGAACGAGTTTCTCGAAAGTTATACGAATTGGGGAAAATTGTGAGGCTATTAGGTTAAACCAGACAATATTTTGATGCTTGAGAGATTGGATGTTACAAATGGTATTGAAACAATACACTATTAAAGATGAGAACTTTCATATAAGATGAAGTATAAAATCATGGGAGTCAGCTCTTGAACCCTTTTTGCAATAAATTGTTATATAGCGAGAGCCACCTCGCGAACTTATATGACTCGTCATTAGAATCTAATCTACGTAGTGGATAATTTTGTACTATGCGCAAAGATATTGATGAGTATGTTGATTAGCATATGAGATTATAAACCCCTTATGTTGAATTCCTAAACATTCATATGCCTTCTGCTATGACGGGTGAAATTTCATTATAAAGTTCAAAGTTGAGTGTGCTCTTAGGGGAGTCCTTCTGAGATGGGTGATCTCATAAGAAGTTATAACAATCGAGTACCGTGCTTTGATTTCAGTTGTAGGCTTTGGTGACCTGCTGGGCTTTGTAAGCTCATTATATGTAGTTTAAATTTTCAGGTCCGAGCAAGGCAACTGGAATGGAGTTCGATCAGAATGTCAGACGAATCCTTTCACTATTTGATTCTGGGGCATCACACTACAAGCCAAAATAGATACTATCTCGTTGGTTGAATGTTTGGGTTGCTACATAAGAAGCTAAAGAATGTTGAATTAATTTGAACAAAGGATTGAAAGCCATCCTTCAAGAGCCATCAAGAGAGATACTATAGTGTCGAGTCACTAAAAAACTAATCTTAGTAGAGCTTGGCTCTTAAGTATTATTCAATTATCAAACTTGATTGATTTATATTCAATAGGCGCACTTGTAAGCTCGATATGGTCCCTTTCAAACTTACTTGAATCCAACAATGGGTATCAAAATCATAACGTTCATTGTATCAAGATTGTTGGATTCAAATATATTTGTAGATGACACATTGACCTTTCTCATAAGACTAATTGGTATAAAAAAAGGATGAGAATGGAGAGATGGGTAAGTAATTAAGTAGAAGAGCTCAAGAATTTTATCACTCTTCGTGTAGAGTGATTGGTCTAAATCCAAAAAATTGCTTTCAACACCATATTTATAGGGTTGAGAAAACTATAGGAGATATTATACCTAAGGTATAATACAATAAATATGTACTCTAACTATTATATACATGTGAACAAGACTCTAATAGCTATATGTGGATAACCTCTCTGATGTGACCTTGAGACACCTCTAATGAGTGCCTCAGGTGATTGTCACGGGCAAGTTGCTTTATTGTTGGATGCGAGTCACTTGCTTACTAAGCATATGTGCTCCTGTTCGAGGCGAGTTCTCCTAAGACAATTGCCTAAATCGGGCTGATTCTCTTCCTAAGATGCCCCCATTAGATGGGGTTAATGCTCCTTGGATGTGTTTATCTTGACTTAGGCGTTTCTTTGAACTATCTAAATTGCAAGTTCTCATAGATAGGCACATATTTAGTCTTCGTTTGAGATGACTTTTTTATTGTTACTTAAAATATGATTTTAATCAAAAATCATAAAGCCGTCTCAAGCGAAATCTTTGGCATCATTTCCCTTGTACCTTACTAAGTAATTTTGTCCTCTTGGCGGTATTTTTTACCCTCTTGTGGGACAGATGGATGCACTAGAAATTTCATATTTTTCATAATATATTCAGAGCTTTCGGCCAGTTTAATCTTATAGGTTCGTGATGCTGACTTCCCCTAGTCGATCAAGCTAATTCAACTCACTCAAAATAATTTTGGATGTACAATACCAACAAATATTATTACAAATTGCAGGCATCGAATAACTTTCAAAAAAATAATAATAATAATAGAAAAAAACTAATGGACCCCTACCACACCCTTGCATTCTTCAGTGGAACGGTTTGTTTTGCGTTGGAGAAAGCGACTTAGCATTTATTTTTGTCTCGTAAGGGAAATTATTGGGTTCGGACACCGGATGCCGTCCGAAGCTAATAAAAATGTGTCACGTCACCCTCTACTCAGTATTGAGTAGTACCAAGTAATACCGAGCTCAGTACTGAGCTCGGTACTACTCAATACCGAACTCAGTATTTCACAATACCGAGCTCAGTAGTACTGCTCGGTACTATGAAGTACCAAATAGTAAGCTATATCCAGTATCCGAACCCAATAATTTCCCTGTAAGTAAAATAATTTCCCCGTTGTTAGAGGTCTATGATAGAGTAATTTACAAATCTTTCTATTCGAACATCTGTAAACAGGGCAAAAAATATGGCCAATTTGCATCAAAATAAGGAATCTTTTTTCCAGTTGAAAATATCACTTAAATAACTTGACAAAATTTTGTATGCAAATTTTTTTGGCGTGTGATGTCTCTGAAAAAATCATATGATTAGTGTGATCTCAATGTAAATTTTAAATTAGTTTTTTTAAATTAAAATAAAGATCATCTCAACTCCAAATTATGCATGCATATAATAGAATCGAGCGGCTCGACGATATGAATCTAATGAGCCCAAGATCATTAAATTCTGACATCATTAAGGCACTTAAATGCTGAAAAAAATACTTCATAATTGAGAGAATCTATATAGATCATAGGATAGAGTGTTTCAGATTGTAGTTAAAATTACAAAAATGTCATTCTCGAAAAGTCTATAAATAGAGCATCATTCTACATATAAAAATGAAAAGAATAGAGAAAACTAGAGAGCCCACATGCATTATTACGCTGCCACCGATGACTCCCACCAGCTACTGTCATCGACAACAACCATCGGTATCGACGATCACCATCAGTAATCATCTTCATCTTAAGACACTTGCCAAGATTTAACCCTATTTTTTTTATTTCAATCATCTACTTGTGGCTATCATACTTATGTAATCTTTAAAAAGGAAACCAAGCCGTGTCATTGGGTATTAAATGTCCATATATGGGCTAAGCATTTGTTTTCAAATAATCTCCTATTCTTTAGTCTATAAGGAAGGGAAGATTTTTCTATCACTTCCGCTATAGTGTATTTTTTCAACTCGATCAGCCCTTGTGGTTTCTTCTCTTTCCAGGTTTTTATTGTAAAAAAATTTCTAGTCTTACTATTTTTATCTATGCGTACTAAATTTTTGTACAAAGCTGAGACGTAAAACATACAATTTACTCACTCACTCAAAATTTCTAGCATGTAACATGGAGAATAATTCTATATTCAAAATTTAAAATTTTAATCTTAAAAAAACTAATATTTAACTACCCATTTATAATAATATTATTTATATCTCAATAATTGAATATACCTACACTATTAGCTTATATTTAGTGAATTAGTTACATGTCATTATTATTAGTATTATTATTATATTATTATTATTATTATTATTATTATTATTATTATTATTATTATTGTTATTGTTGGTGGTGATGGTGGTGATGGAACTTGTGATAGAGAGGCACAAAGTAATGTTATAAATTTAAATTTAATATAAGATTATGAGAACCGGACTCTCCGTAGATCAAACAAGGTTTGATGAAGATGATGAAGATTTTTCTCATCCCAAATCCTATGATTATCCTGATTAGGTCCAGTAGTTGTTTGGTTGAAGAAAAAGTAAATGCAAAGTATAGTGAATGTTTTGCTTTTTTACTTTTTCATGTTTGGTTAATCGTGAAGAAAAGTAAATTAAATTATTAATGTATTCGTAACTCCACACGTTAGTTCATTTTTCGTGTAAAGTGAACTCACTCAAAATCGTGCACAAAAAGGAATTCTGCATACGAGAAAGAGAAGCCCATGCACATAACACAACTTTTTTTTCTTCATCCTCCGACGAGAACCATTGTCAGGGTAACCAAGAGTGGAGACCTTAGCCATTGTTGTCTTCTGCTTGTGAAATAACACCACGTCATGATTCGACTCCATCATTGTTGTTCGACTTCGCATGCAGTAAGATCGACATGATTCTTCTGCTCCTTCCTCTTTTGTTCGCTCTGTTGCACATGCAAGGGCTTGACGATTCGCACGATTCCCCTCATTCGCTCATATCTGCTTCGATTTAGACAGCTGGTGGCTTGGATGGGGCTGGCATGATCAAAGCGGCGGCTTGGATGAGATGATGTTTCATTGCTCTTAGGTATGCTTTTCCACTTCTAAGCAACACAATGTTGTGGTCTGGTTGATCTGGTCACTCAATGCGGGAATCTGGAGCCACAAGATGGCCAGACCACCTTGTGCAGGAATCTGGAGCAGCAAGATGTGTCTTATGTGCTTGATTTTTTTGGGAATGTTAAACCAGTTGATGATTAGTTTGGGGACTTCAATATGACAAATACATTCATTTTGGGAATAAGTACATCATGTGATCGATTGAATGCCTCATCCAAACAAACCTTTGATTTTACTCTACTATGTATAGATCCAACCAAAAAAAAAAAAAAAAAGTTCCATGTAACCAAACAACCTCAAGAATTTACTTTACACTGTATTTACTTTACGGCCAACCAAACAGCCACTGAAGCTTGAGCCTAATTTTTTCATTTATTCACTAAAAGCCTTTGAAATCCTAAGTTTCTGCTATATATTCTCTCTCAATATTTTCGTCGTTTCATTCATTGATGTCTCTAATGATGACAAGGGTTTGGGCCCAAGATTTGAGTAGAGAGCTTAAGCGACGAGTAATTCTTATCGCTTCGAATCAAGAATAGCTTTGACATATGGTAAGGTTATATAATTGTTCGTATGGGGTCAATTAGGAGTGTAAGTGAGCCAAGTAGGCTCGTGCTCGACTTGTTAACGAGCTCACGAGTCAAGATTATCAAGCCACGAGTTAGAGCTCGAGACTGCACTCGAACTCGTATATTGAACAAGCTCGAGCTTGAGCCTATCTCGACTTGAAAGCTCGTTGAGCATCCGATTAAATTAAAATGTATTTAATTATTAATTTAAATTAATATTATATAATATATATTAAAAATTTAAATTAATTATATTTTAAAGGAATAAAAATATTTGAAAAAAAAAATTTCTTATTTAAAACAAAGAAATCGAGCAGCTTTCTAAACCAGCTCGAGCTTGTGCCAATGAATTTTTTAACGAGTCGGGCTCAAGCATAGCTTGATTAGGGAGATACTCGATTCAACTCTACTAGTTTACACCCCTGGGGACAATAATTGGAAGAGAGATGAAGATGGAGGAATTGGCATTAATACATTATACATGTTCCACCCACCTTCCTACATTTGGAGTTACTATTTTTGCCCCTTCTCATGTCAAATCCTAGTTTAATAGTGATTAATGTGATGCTCTTCATAAAAGATGGGCCTCTTTAGTATTTGATGGTGTGTTTAGGTTAAGAGTGTAAGCCAGTCAAGTAGACTCATGAGTTGGCTTGAGTTCGGGCCGTTCGGCTCTATAAATACCTCGTGAGGCAGCTCAACAAGCTAACATGCCAAGCTTGAGATAACCCTAACTCGAATCAATAGCTTGTGACTCATCTTGATATGTTGTTTAGGAGCTTTTACTATTAATCAAGATGCCTTTGGTTTGAGTTTCATGTATGTGATGTGTGTCTGAATTTGTCTTAATTGACCTAAATGTCAAAAAAAGTATTTTTTATTTCTAGAAGACCATTCAATACTCATTATATGCGGAGGCCGGACGCAGAACGCATTCCGAAAAACCAATCAGAATGTGTCACGTTATCGGTACCGAGCCACAGTTCCAAGCAAAGAGGTGACGTGATGCATTCTAATTGGTGTCCGGAAGACGTTCAACATCCGCACATAATAATTAATCATACTATAGATGAGAAACCTATCAAATCTAGAGACACGTCATGATGTTATGCCAATCTAATATTTTTTTTCCTAAAAAAGAGTAATGCAATAGTAATAACTCTACTAAATAATAACAATAATTACGAAGATGGCTCATTTCTTTTATTAATTTATTAATTTTCTTTTTTTTAAGTGATAGCAACTTCCATTACCAAATGACAAAGAAGCAACTTCTTCCAATCAAACCATTTATGGAAATCCACCATTTGTAAGAAATCCGCGGAAGATGAGTCAGCAAAATTTTATTTCCATTTTTTTTTTAATTTTCTGTAGCTTTGGGACTTATTCCTCGTTGGAGGTACCATATGATTTGATTTTAAATCGTTCATGATTTGAACATAAATGAATCAAAATAATTAAAGAAATTGATGTTGAAATTGAACCCTTTAATTTAAGGGCTAAATTTAAAAAATAGTTGTCGGATTATTTGTATATGATAATTTTAATGTCAAAGTATAACATTGCTTTAATTTAATCCCTCGGCCTTATAAAATTGATCCAAAATGATTCTTTTTAAGATTAAATTGAAATCAATTTTATAAATTTACAGACTACGGCTATGTTTGAGAAAGTATTTGGTCTTACTTTTTCGCTGCTTTTTTTAAATTTTTTTGTGCTTTAAAACTTTTTTGAAAACAATAAAAAGGTTAAATAAAATAAAACATAAGCTTTTATTTGAGACAATTTTCTTACTGCTTCTTAAAGCAGCTTTCTAGTGCAAATATTAAATATTTGTATTAGAAAAATATTTTAAGAAGCATTAAAACAATAGTCGTAAATGAGGCATAAGTTGAGATCAATTTTATATTACAATTACAACATGAGAAACTATTTTGAATCAATGTGGGAATTATTTTGAGATGTTTCTCTATATATATTATTGGTTTTATTATATTTAACTTGAATGATTTTCAAATTTATATTTATTAATGATTAAAAAAATTAGAAGATAAAAAATAATGTTAATATTTTTTTAATTTATAAACTCATTTGATTGTTTGTTGATGCGTGAAAATAATATTTATATCTTAAAAACTTTAAAAATATTTGCGGTTTAAAATTAATATTGATCTATAAATATCTATAATTAAATTATGGATTAGAATAAATTCATCATTTTTATTTTTATTTCTATTTTCAACCAACATAATGAGCAAATTAGTTCACTCCTTTTTTCTTTAAAAAGTATTAAATCAAAATATTTAAATAAATGTTTTTATTAATTTTGGATATCTTATACTTATTGCAAAATAAATATAATGATTTAAATATTTATCATAACAAATTTTTAATTTAATTTTTTTTTTTTTTTTGGGAAAAATTTGGGCTTCGCCCGTATATTTAAATATAAAGAGGGTAAACATTTACTCCTAAAGATTACAAAAACTTCCCAACAGACAAGTTGGGACAGCTCATTCGAGCATGCAAAAACCCAGCTCGAACCAGATCAAGCTTACAAAATCATCTATATCAAATAAATTGATACTAAAGAGCAAAAAAACCAAAAACTCCCTAAGACTTTAACACCTGGACTCAGAGTATCAAAAATCTCAAATAAAATATCCCCTTGGTTGCCAGTAGACCTTCCTAAGGGGGCATGCTTGGGAGTGTCATCATTGCCCAGGTGTGTCCAGTGAAGCACAGCAGGCATGAGGAAAGGACCCCTCCTCATAAGAATGCTCGAAAGGCCAGAAACCAGAATCGAAAACATATTGCAAATCCAACAGGGCACCTGCAAGTGAAAAAAGCAAAGAGCAGCCCAGCAGAAATAACAGCATTTAATTATAATAAGAGCTCATATCCTTCCACATTCCCAGCTTGAAATTCACAGCCTTTTTAATGGTAACAGCAGTGGTAGAGCTACTGCTAAATGAATTACCGAATCTCCTCAAATTACGCTCTTTCCAGATATGGTATACACTACAGCAAGCAAGAAGTAAGTTATAATTTTTTGTAGGTTGGATGGTATCAGGATCATCCGAAATCCATTCCATAAGCTGTAGAATGTTAGGCCTAAACAATAGATGCCTAGTAAAAGGAATGAGGCTAATCATAATATCATAAGAATAAGAGCATTCAAAGAAAATATGAGATGAGCTCTCAGAAAAAACATGACAGAGAGAGCAAGTCGTCGGCACAGAAATATTCCGTAACAGCAAGGCATCAGCCGTTTTTAAACCCCCCACAAGAGCCATCCATGTGAAAACTGAGAACCTCAACGCATGTTTATTGTGCCAGATGAGCTTATACCAAGAGCAGATGGGCGATATAGCATTGGGAAAGCCAATCAGAAAGTAAAGAAGTGGAGTTATACATCCTCATGATAATTAAGCAATTAAAAGCATATTGCATAGCCAAAAAAGAATGCAGACCTAATCCACCCAAGTGAATTGGCAAGCAAACCCTGTCCCAAGCCACCATGTGAATCTTTTTAGTCATACCAATATCCCCGGAAAATATAAATCTGGAACTAATCTTTTTGAAATGCTTTAAAACAGTTTTAGGCATAATGCCCCCACGTATCCAGTAAGCAATAGAGTTAATCATTGTGAATTTCAAGAACTGAAGTCTGCTAGCCAAGGATAAAAGATTTGCCTTCCAACCCGATAGTTTTTTGTCTATACTATCAATGAAGGGAAGATAGTCAGCCACTTTCAATCTACTAAAAGAAAGTGGAATGCCAAGATATGATATAGAAGAGGTGACATTTAAAATAGAAAGTGTCTGACAAATACTTTCCTGATTAATCACAGCTTTTGGGAACATAATAGAACACTTATCCAGATTTATCTTTAAACCTGAAACATTTGCAAAAGTGGTTAAAATATCATTGAGGATAATGCAATTTTCTATACTGGCTTCCCCAAAAATAAGAACGTCATCAGCGTATAGAAGGTGAGAGATAGAACAGCTCCCCATCTTAACACCTTTTAAAATCCCATCATCTAAAATAGAGGAGAAAGCATCCATGACTAAACAGAAGAGATATGGGCTAAGAGGACAACCTTGCCTTAACCCTGCAGTGGACGAGAAATAGCCTTCAAGGGACCCATTTAACAGAATAGAGAAGTTGACATCATAGATGCAAGCTTTCACCCAAGAAACAAACATACGAGGAAACCCTTTCTGAACCATTCTATCAATCAAGAATTCTCTTAACACAGTGTCGAAAGCTTTCCTTATATCCAGTTTAGCACAAAAAAACTTCCCACCACTTTTCTTAACAAAATCAATGACTTCTTTAGCGAGGATAATGTTATCAGTGGATATTCTGAATTTTACAAAACCAGATTGGTTAGATCTGATAATTAAAGGCATAATAGGCTTAATCCTATTAGAAAGAGTTTTTGCTATGATTTTGTAAATGGTATTGCACAAGGCTATGGGCCTAAAATCCGCAATCATTTCAGCATTCTTATGTTTAGGAATCAATGCAATAACTGTGGCTTTAACAGAGGTAGGTAAGTATCCTTTGGAGAAAAAGGATTTGACAGCCTTACAAACCATAGGCCCAATCACATGCCACCCAGATTTGTAGAAAAGGAAATTAAAGCCGTCCGGACCAGGTGTGGATGTAGAAGCCCTAGAAAAAACAGATTTTTTAATTTCCAAGTCAGAAACATGTTCAGTAAGAATGCCCCAGAAAGATTCTGGAATACAAACACCAGCCGGAAAGCAATCTATATCAACAATATGAGTGGTGGGAGGATTGAATAAAGTTTGAAAATGACAGATAATTTCTTTAGTTGCATTTTCAGAGCATCCCCTATAAAGAGAGGAAACAAGATTAACCGCAGATCTGCTATTCCCTTGCCTGCTCTTGATCCTAGTGTATAAGAATTTGAGGTCATCCTCCCCATGCTTAAGCCATCTAGCCTTAGCCCTTTGAATAATCCAGGATGATAATATGCCAGTATAAGCTGCAATATTGTGGTTAACAGAAACAAGAGATGTGTTGAGGTGAGGGTCTATGGGATTTGTTTGGAGCTTCTCCAAAATAAGTTCTTGTTGTTTATTGAGATCCTCAATATGCCTGCTAATAGAATTCGAGCTAGCCCAATACTTCTTTTTAATTGCACATTTCAAATGCCTGAGGGAGCTGCAGAAAGAAACCAAAGGATTCCCAGAAATTTGATTAGAGAAAACAGACAAGAGTATCGACCAGTACCTTTCAAAATTAGTCCAGTAGTTCTTAAAATATTTTTTTACCATTTCTTCCCTTTTTAGGATTTTTTTTTATTCACTTTAGGTATTATTCTTCAGAAAAAAAATTTGAATAGTTTCCTGATTTATTATTTAACTTTAGTGAGAATACCAGCCAAAAATTTTCCCCACTGCTCTTCCTCAGTCTCTTCCGATTTTGGCTGAGCTCTGTACAGAATGTCCTTTTTCCTCCCATTTTATATTTTTATCTGTCCATTAAGCGAATATAGACAAATATCTCCATCACTGCCAAAGCACCATAACAGGCAAAGCTAAGAACCACCTCCGCGGCTCCGCCGCTTCCCACCGTTAATCTTGTCACTCACTTCGCCGCAGCAGTCTTCATATCAACTTTACCATCAGCCAAAACTATTCCAGAATTCGAAGCAATGAGTATTGCGCGGCGCTTATTAAGCTTTCCTCTCCCGTCACGGACCAAAGCCATCGCCGCCGTCGGAGGCAGCGGCGAGTGAAGAGATCGGAAGAGTGGTGGAGCGGAGATCGAAGAAAAGAGGGATTTTGAAGGCTTGAAGCGAGGAAGAGCGAAATGCTGGGCTCGGGCTTGAACCTCGTCACGACAGTCATAGGGTTTGGAATGAGCGCCACCTTCATCGTTTTTATCTGTGCTCGATTGATCTGCGGCCGGATCCGCTCCTCGGAATCTCGAGCCGCTGCCTTCGGCTTAGAGCACCGCTCTGATCTGTACACGGTGAGTAATTTCTTTCTTTCGCCTTGTCAAACCAATTGCTTGTGATGGTATAAAGTGGTAGAAGATTTAATCCCTTCTGAAACTTGTGCAATGGGTTTTGGGAGTGAAGTAGGTTCTATGTATCTGCTTCAATTTAAGAGAAAATCTTTTCTAAAAAGCTCAAGAGCTGCAGTAATGGCAATCTCAAACCAAAACTAGCATCATAGTTCCGTTGCATGGAATGGAATGGATCCACTAAAGTGGAAGAGAAGTTTGTTGGAAACTCCTTTTCTTTGTATTGATTTATTACTTAATTATGCCAGGGAATGGCGTGAAAAACTTTTTTTTTTTCTTATTTTATTTTGAATAAAAACACTTTTAACAGAATTTCTTCAGCTAAGTTGAAAGCTTCTCTCCATAAATGTCTGAAATTTTCTTTAAGACGACCAGGCACTAAGAATGTGGGAAGATTTCGTCTCTCTGCGTATTTGTATTATTTCTAGTACTTCAGCGCTTAGAAATGGGATTTACAACGAAACTAGTAAATCTTCGATTGTGAACAAATAGAGAACTTTGCTAATCCATCTCCGCTGGATTAGATCTGTTTGTTTGCTTGCACAATTATACCTTTGTTTGAAGCTGGTTGGGTGCTGAATGGTTCTATTTGACAATGCTTCTATTGATTTTCAGTTTCTGCTTTGATGGAAGAATGTTTTCTGTTTATTTTAAGGAAAACTATCACATATTTCATGAATGTTCTCAGTAAATGTCTTGAAATTATCTTTGAAAGCTCATAGACTTATAGCTCTATGGACTTCCCAGTCATTCTAGATTGTAAGCCATTCTTTCATGGATTTAAGTTACAGTATCCATACATGAACACCTACTCTTCCAGTTCCGGTCATGTTCTGTACAGAATGTATTTATGTTGAGATTTTAATGTGCAAATTTTGCTGGCAGGCAGAACATGCATTTCATGGTCTAGAGCCAGTTGAAGTCGCTGCAATCCCCACGGTGAAGTTCCGTCGCGAGGCTTTCCACTCCAAGGAAGATGCCCAGTGAGTGAAACTTTGTCCATCGATACTTTGTCTTCTACATATTTGTTAAGATGTACTCTCAACTTTATGAAACTAGATTAAGGCTTTTGTTTGGGACGGCTTTCTTACTTCTTCTTAAAGCAGCTTTTTAGTATAAAATTAAAATAATTTTGTACTTGAAAGCTTCTTTAAGAAGTAGAAAGAAAACTATCCCAATAGAACCCTAAGGCTTTCATTGGGACGGCTTTCTTACTGCTTCTTAAAGAAACTTTTTAGTATAAAAATATATTTTTTTGTACTAAAAAACTACTTTAAGAAGCGGTAAGAAAGCCGTCACAAACAAAACCTAAATTGCTTAATTTCTGTACTCATTTTTCACAACTACAATTGTTTAACACCCAAATTTTGTTTTTGTTAATCACATTCCTTATTTAAGAAAGAAGACTTATTGAAGGACCCCAAGCCATGCATGATGCATATAAGCAAATTGTTATTACTTAAGAACGCATGTCATTGATCGTATAATTATCAAACTTATCTGAAGAGATGTGTGGTTAAGCTAACGAGTTATCTTTTGTAGCAATTTTATAGAACACAATCTGTATTTCTTGCAGATTAAGGGCAGAATTTTTGTTTGAGTAGATAGGCAAAATCAGTATCATTTTACTATTGTAGGCACTGAGGAGCTTGTTCCTCCTGGCAACTTATACCTACCCTAGCTAATCTCTGATTTGCATATACCTTACATTCATCAAGATGCCTCGACAACCTTGAATAAAATGATCGGGAGCAGATTCATCTGGTTATAGCATTGCTGTGTGATAATCTTATGAAAAATGCATATATGGTGATGATATCACAATGGATAATTCTAGGGAAAATTTACTTATAACTGGAATATGACTTAGTTGCCCTGATTTAGAACTCCACACACATTATAATTTGAAATGCTCTGAGATTTAATATTGGATATTGGAAGAAATTGCCAAAATCTTATGTAGTAACCATTTTTTCATTTTGTTAATCTAAACTAAAAAATATTAAGTTATGGAGCCTAATTTTTTTCCCTCTCTAGTAGAGGTATTAGATTTGACTTATATTAAGAAAGGTAGAGGTAGACCTAAAAAGATTTGATTAGAAATATTATAAAAGATCTTTCTTTATTGATAACTTGACTTTTAACAGGACACAATGGAGAAAATATATCCATGTAGCCGACCCCATGTAGTGGGACAAAGGCTTGATAATGATGATGTTGTTGTTGTAGTAAATGCCCGTTGTAAAATTTAGTTGTGGGTCTTATATTTGTATCAGAAGAATTAGGTTTGTAATTCTTCGCAATTGAATCATAGTGAAATCTGCAATGTCGATGATAGGACGGAGCCATCAATTCAGTGAAACCATATAAAATTCTATATTTTTTGTGCATTGATGATTTTTCTTGTATAATTTTATGTTTTGATTTTCTTTTATGTTTTCTTTTCTTTTATGCTCTATATGTTTGAATAAATTTTGCCTATTTCCAACACAAAAAGCCATCAAAATGGTTGGCTTCAAGTAATAGGCTTCGTTTGGGACAGCTTTCTTACTGTTTTTTAAATTAACTTTTTAGTATTAATTTTTTAATTTTTGTATTAAAAATTTGCTTTAAGAAGCAGTAAGAAAGCCGTCCCAAACGAAATCTTAATCTAAAATAACTATGACCAAATTCTGTATACTGTGTTAACAAATTTATCAAATTTTTTGAATGGGACTATCTTTTTTCTAAATAATATGAGTTCTGCCTTGTGCATGTTGCACCTTCGGGATTCTTGTAAAGTCCTCATTAAGGCTTTATTTCGGACAGTTTTTTTTTCTGCTTCTTAAAGTAGTTTTTTAGTACAATAAATAAAATTTTTATACTAAAAAGTTGGTTTAAGAAGCAGTTAGATAGTCGTCCCAAACGAAGCCTAAGTTTGATTGAGCAACTACCTAAAAGAAAAGCTAGCATGTTTTTTTTTTTCTGAATTTGAATGTTTGAATTGATTTTATTCTCACTTTTTTTCTCAATCAGATGCTCCATATGCTTAGGGGAATATGAAGACAAAGAGATGCTGCGGATATTGCCGGCATGCCTTCATAACTTCCATCTAAATTGTATAGATGTATGGCTACAGAAGCAATCGACATGCCCAATCTGTCGTTTGCCATTAAATGTTATTCACGAACAAAGCTTGGCATCTCCTTTTGCCAGATCCCAACAAGCTCATGGAGATGAGCTTGGCAATGATCATTCTAATTCTTGGCTTCTACCTACCTATCAACATACAGGAAGCAGTGGCAATAACTTGGAAATGGATGAAACTATTTCCATAGTTGTTGGAGTTGCAGATGGAGACCATGAGAGTGGTGCTTAGTGCATCAGAGTCACACCTGCATTCACGAAGCGCAGGAAGTTGTCTTCCTGTTTGTTTGGGCCGGCTTTTTTACTGCTTCTTAAAGTAGCATTTGAGCACAAAAATTTTATCTTTTGTACTTAAAAACTGATTCAAGAAGCAGTAAGAAAGTCATCCCAAACGAAGCCTTCATCTTGGATCCATAGAGATGACGGTATCACTCTACAATAACTTGAATGCCTCTTGATCTTTTGAACTTCCAATACAACACAATTGTTCAATTTTGGGAATTTCTAGGTAACTATGAACTGATTGGGTATGAGATCTGGATGCCTATTTCTGCTTCTTCTCTTTTGATTTTGTAATTGATTGTTCTAGAGAGGATGCCATGATGAGCTCTTTGAGGAAACTTGTTTAGAGGGAGATCACTTTCTTTGCATTGTTAATTGTCATTTTTTAATGCATTGATATAGATACTGGACATGGATATATTGAATTGAATTTGGATGTGTGTTCATGCTTGCGACGCAGCTCAGCTCAACCATTAGTTGGGAGCTTTGACTATAAATCAAGAGTCCTGAGTTCGAAACTTGCATATATGTCCCATATCTTTTTTAATTTATTGTTATTTTTAATTGGGAATGTCAATTGCATGGCCAAACATATATCGTGAGTGTTATGTCCTACATATGTCATAAACTATATATATATTGATGTTGTATGTTGTTGCACACAGTCCTCAACATGCTGGCAAGTTTTTGTTTAATCAAATATTGCTTATAATTACACGACTTATTATTTGACTTGAATTTGTCTTAAAGCTCGGACATCATTTTTCATCTCCACATTCAATGGCGAAGCAAGAAATTTTTTTCGATAAATTTTTCTCAATGCTTTTCGTTCAGGCTTGGGACCGACACATGCAAACTTACAGTTTATAAGGTTTGTTGTTCTTATTTTGAAAGAGTTCAATGATTACCTCTTTATTAATATAATTTAATATTTCTTTCTCAATGTAAGTGATTAATATACCATTCAACCATTAATCTTTAATTCTATTCCATAGTTGGTTTATTATAATATTCATAGCAGAAAAGAATCCTATTCTTTTGACTATTACTATTATAAATGATAATATTAATGTCAATTTCAATAACCTGAAAACAAGAGGATATAGAATATCTTTTATGATTTTGATCATTTTTTTAACAAATCTTTCTATACCTTTTAATAAAGAAAATTGTTCATTAGATCGCATATATATCCCTAATCTAAATGCCCAATTGATTTTCAAAAATTGTTTGATCAAAAGGACTAAAATCAGTTTGATAAAATTGTTTTGTTCTTACCAACTTGATTTTATTGAATGCATAATATATTATTCGGATTCAAACATGCAATAGATAAAAATAACTCAGTATATGCTTTTGTAGAATGATTATTCAACTTTTGAAGTTGTATTTCAATTACTGCGTAAAAAAATTTAACTCGAAAATGATATAAATTTATTATATTTTGAGCTCTACGATGAGAATGTCCACGAGCAACCCATTTATCATCAATATGTGAAACATTTATTTTTTTATCCTTAAAAAATAAAATTATTTTGATGATAAAGTCTACTCACTTAATATCTCGCATATCTTGTAGTCTCATTTTAAATATCTTTTTTATGAAAGAAAATATTCAACAACATTAAATAAGTATGAAGATTTTTGAGCTCAATGTAAGATTTACGTTTCATCAATGAAATATTCTTTTTCATCTATACCAAATAAATTATTATCATTTTTTACTAAAAAAAATAATAAGAATTTATTTCTTGTTATTCAGCATAAACTCAAATTAGAAGACTCATTACTTCTCAAAGAACTTAGAACTTCTCTGTTACCTTTCCTATATTTCAATATCCCAAACCTGAAACTGGCCATCAAACTGGTCTTTAAAACAATGGAGAAGATGTAGAAATAGAGAAATGATGAATATCACTTACATATAAGGTTCTGAAAATCGGATCGGACAACGAATCGAAAGAATGAAGATTTACAGTTTCGAATCGGGATTGAACCGGATGATATAATAAATAATAATATTATTATAAATATTTAATAAAATTAACAAAATAAAGAAAGATAATAATCATATAATTTAATGT
>NW_021573316.1:241091-281061 GCF_001605985.2 Dendrobium catenatum
TTAATTAAAAATATAATTTTAAAAAAAGTGTTGTATAGTGTATACATAAAACAAAAAATAGCTTTTTGATTTTTATGATTTAGTGCCACATCATTTGTGAAGTTTTGTTTTGTATAGTTTATATAGCTTTTTGAATTTACTTATAATAAGAGCTCATAAGGGGTAATGGAGCCGTATGAGAATGTTGAAAAAAATGTTTAATATAAATTTAAGAATTTTATATTAATATTTTTATTAATTAATTAAGTTTAATAATTATTTAATATTAAAAATTTTGTTTAATTTTTTAAATTAAAAAAACTTATAACTCGTCGGTTCTCAGGTTGAACCGACGGTTATAGCCATAATCTGGACAAGCCTTCAGACCGGTTCACTATCTGACCGGCCAGTCCCAACCGGTTTTTAAAGCCTTGCTTACATACATATAAATGAAGGCTGAAGCAAATTCGTTCATGGAGCAATCCGTACATCTCGGCTGGAGAGGAGAGGTGCAAGTGTAACATCCTAAGATCAAATTTAGAAAAAATTAAAGAAACTATAATTATATATATCAACAAATTTTATTATTCATTCACCAAAATATCATTTACACTAACTAGAAAATCACTACATTAATCTATCACAAACTCGTGAATATAAAAGAATAAAAATATATATAGAACATAATCTAAAGAAGAACCTGACGATATTTATCGATATCACTGCTCATAATTCTGACCTCTTCCATGACATGAAATCATTAAAATCCGCATAATTAGCTAAAAATCCCAGCATGCAACTAAAATTGTATCATTGCTTTCAATGCAAGGCAAAAAATAATGTGTATGTTTCAATTTTAGTCAATATCAATCATCACTTAATATGAGCAAAAAAAATTCAAAAATTAATAATAAAATCAAAAAGATTAGTGAAGTTAAAATAGATCTATCAAACTATAAGATATACGATAAATCATACTATCATCCAATAAATCATGTCAGTATGCTATATTATGTTGCATCAATATTGATGCAAATACGATTACAACTATACTATCAATTAATTCAAATGTACTATCATGTAAATATAATATCTTTTTCCACCACAATTATTGAACAATTGGATATCAATATTAATCAGGCCCAATTAACAATTAATTGGTATCAATCAACCCAATTATTGTCTAGTTGAGTATTAGTCTTAATTAGGCCCAACTGCATGTATCAACCTATTGATTTCGATCTACCCCAATTATCGTCAATTGGATATCAGCTTTAACTAGGCCCATCTGTCGAATAATTAGTATCAATCTTCATCTTTCATGTTAACAACCAGCCTTCCATCTAGCCTCCCTTACATGCAAATGCAACAATTTCTGTGAATGTCATATATGAAATATAATAATTCATAGAACATAGAAAAATCTACTGAATTTATTTACTTTGCATTTAATTCAAAAAATTAAAACTTCATATTTAACCATTGAAAATTCAATATATTCCTGTCAAAATATTCATATTGATGATATCTATCACATACAAAAAGTTATGTGGTGAAAATTTTAACAATACAAAATTATCCTCATTTTTCGATAACAAAAATATAAATTTGATCGAAAAATATCAGAAACAAAAAAAAATATTGAAAACTGAAATAGGGTAATAGCTCTTTACAGCGAAACGAGCAAATTTTCCAATATAACCGACGGCCAAAAATCACTCCACAACCTTCGAATGTTTCTCTTTTCTCTCTCCTTAAAATTCTCTCTAAATTTCTCAAACTCCCTGTTAGCCGATTGCATGGATTAAAAAGCTTTATAATGGATTCTATTAGTGACTTAGGATATTTTATAATAAAATAATTGTTGTTAAATATTGGAGGATTCTTCAAAACAAAGGGAGAAGGGGAGAGGGAGAGCTCACAGCCCTTGTAAGAAAAGAGAGCAAAAATTTATTTCTTGGCTGGGAGAATGCATCTCTATTATTACAGCATTTATGTCTATATAAAGACATAAATGACAACATCAAAGCTACAAGAACCTAAATAAAGTACACCAATAAGAAAAATACACAAAACAAAAATAAGTTGGATCACAAACTCTAACAATCTCCACATTGATCGAACTTCTTCCAATTGACCCTTACAAAACCTCTGAATCAATCCATTTATCTCCTGAATCAGCTACCACTGCCAAGTTAGCGTCTTCTTTAAGTTCAGCTCTTCGTCATTTCTCTCTATTTGGAAAATTTCTCTTGAAATTTCCCTCTTTGTGGCAAAGATAGCACTTTTTTCTGATTTTCTCTTTTATAACTTCAGATATGCCCCTAACAAGCAACATGTCACCATTCTTTTTCTTCTTAATCACTAATTTTCATTGAATCATCTTTGACATCAATACTAACTTTACCTCAGTCATAGTCAAAGTTTGCTTCCCATGCAACATGGTATCAACGATGTGTTCATAAGCTTTCGCCAGCAAGCAAAGCAAGATGATGCCCTGATATTCTTCATCAATCTTCACGTCAAAATTCTTGAGATCAAGAATTATTTTGTTGAAGTCATCCATGCGCTTTCAAAGATCATTTGATTCTTCCATCTGGAGGGCATACAGTTACTTCTTCAAGATCAGATGATTTGAAAGCGATATTTTGAAGAACAACGGTTCTTAGTTTCTCCCAAAATTTGATGGTTGTTTCTTCATCGGCAACCTCTCGCAACACCTCATTACCAAGAAAAAGTAAAATTGTGCTGTGAGCTTAGAATTGCATTTCCCTTGCCTTCACTCGATCCGTCAACGCTAAAAATCCATCTCTGGATATCGCCTTCGATAGCCCTTGATGGACTAACATTGACATTATCTTGATCGGCCACATGCTGAAATTATTTTCTCCACTGAATCTATCAATCTTAAATCTTTGTACTGACATGATTTAGAAAACAGAACTCGATCTGTGCCCCAACGGCACCAGCCTGCACTATATACACTCTGGCTTTCGTTTTGTGTGAACAGCCTGCACACTGAACCCAAAATCACTTAGTTCACTGTGTTTATATGACGAGAAAACAATCTATCTTCATGCCCCACATTCTTTCGTAACTGACAAGCTATGCATGCCTGGTGTTAAAGAGCATTGACCATGGAATTGTTAATAGCATGGCACTAACACATTTCGTAAAAAGACAAATGTTTGAATTGATGATGGATTATAGCTTCTTCAAGTTAAAGAAGCCATATTTACATGGTAAATTACCAATTTTTTATAAACAGTGGGATTAATGACTAATGAGAACCACAATCCACTCATAGTATAATCCCATAACAAGGAAAAAAAACCCTTAAGCTAAACTCACCTGATAATATTCCCTCAGTAATTCAAAAACTGAAATATTTTAGAATTAGCCCAAACCTTCAGTTTTGTGAACAAATGTCCTAGTCTAAAATTAATATGATTTGAGAAGTTGTCGTTTGCTGATAACTTACAGCTACAGGGAAAAAAAACATAATTTCGACTCGACAATCCCTATTATAAACTTTTTCAGATCCAGCCTTCAGTTTTTTCCCCCACTCATCTCTAATCACAAAAATAATTGAAGGCATAACAATTTAATAAGGACACAGGTATCTCCAATCGAATCGTCGTCTCTAATTCAATCGGCATACAAATCCTTCGTGCCTAGAAATTACGCATCAATGCTTGGGCATTGCTTAAACCAACAATCAATCTAGGACAGAACATGAAATTAAGAAATAATTTTTAATGAATTAGAAAGAACACACAAAGATAAGATGTTGGGAGGCAAATTACTAAAAAGCCCTCTTATTAGAATGTAAGGTAGAACATTAAGAGCAAAATATAAAAATATTTTTTTCTTAAAGTATTTAGAAAATACATTTATTGGTGGGGGAGGGGGAATTTTATAGGGTAGGCCAATTATCTATCATGAACTCTTCCTAAATCTGACCCTGCCTAGCTACATAAAAGAAATTCTCCCTTATGTATCCTTCGATTAACTTTCTAAATAAACCTTACTGCCTATGTTCTTCATCATGTCATATGGCGCAAAGGCATCTGTTTAGACAGAATAATATAGAACTGGGTTGATCAGAATAGCTCAACAAGAGAGATAAATTTTTGGATGCACAAAGCCAACTTACCATCTCCAACTTTTCAAGTAGAAAGAATACATGTTTAGATAGATACATTATTTCATACTCTACGTCAGAAATCCCACAATTTCCAAGAATTGAATTCATATCATGCATAAAAATCTTGCGATAATGGCAGATTCATGATGGATACATACCATATATCTTGATGTGCTACAACCTACCAGAAGTCATTGCAAGAGCATAAACCTCCTCTGAAATAGTGAAACCGACTTCGATCCCTCGCAACGATCTCTCGGTCGAAGACCTTAGACAATGCTTTTAGAAAAGAATGGCAATCGCAACAGACTCGTAAATTTTTTGTTATTCTAATGTTTGAACCTGGAGCCGTGCTCATCAGCCCAAAAGCAACGGCTAGTTTCTCACTGTGAAAAAATAAAGAATGCTCCTTCTCTTCCTCCTCTATGTCAAACAATACTTCTGAGGTACCTAACATATGACCAGCTAACCTGACCCGCTGACACATTTCTGTAATCATCTTATATATCTTCTCAGTTTGGATATGTGATCGATCTCCTGCTGCAAATTGATGAACTATGCCATTTAGTTCAATCCAACTTAAGCCTGGAGTTTTATTAATTCCTTTAGCTCTCATCAAGTTTCTTACTTGCAAGGCATCATCCCACCTATGGACTCTGGCATATAGATTCGATAGAATCACATATCGACCGCAAGATTCCGGATCCAGATCAATCATGTTCCTACTTATCATCTCTGCAATCTTTGTTTGTCCAAGAACCCTACAAGCTCCAATAATACTAGCCCACAGAACCTCATTTGGCTTGATTGGCATTTTCTTCATAAACTCTAGAGCATCTTGCATTAATCCTGCTCTGCATAAAAGATCAACTACACATCCATAGTGCTCCATCCTAGGATGTATCTGGTACACATCTTTCATTTCATTAAAAATTTTGAGCCCAGCTTTAACCAATCCGGAATGGCTGCAAGCTAATAGAAGTCCAATGAAAGTTACATAGTCTGCTACTGCTTCTTCTTGCTTCATTTCTTCGAATAGATCTAATGCCATCTGACCATGGCCATGAATAGCTAGTCCACCAATCATGGCATTCCACGTGAACACATTCCTTTCCTTCATCTTCTTAAAAACTTGCATGGCTAAATCTACCCTTCCACATTTCGCATACATATCGATTAGAGAGGTCTGAAGAACAATATCCCGTTTCACATTATATTTTTCAATCAAGTGATGAACATACTTCCCTTCATCCAAAGCTCCCATCTGAGCACAAACAGAAAGCATGGTTCCAAGTACCACTTCATCAGGATTAATTCTTTCATTCTGCATTTGGGTAAAAAACTCTAAAGCGTCTCGAAAATTACCTAAAGTAGCAAATCCATTGATCATGCTGGTCCATGTAAGTAAGTCCCGCTCACCCATTTCATCAAAAAGCTTCTTTGCCAACGACAAATCACCGCATTTGCAGTACATATCAAGGATCACATTTGTCAACTGAAGGTTCGATGCAATAAAACCCAGTTCACGGGAATACAAATGGAGCCGATGGCCTCTATCAAAATCACCCAACTGAGAGCATGCAGACAGCAAACAAATCATCGTCACAGCGTCGGGATTCATATTCTTGGCTTGAATCATTTCTTCAAAACAACCAAAAGCCTCTTCAAATTCTCCCCTCTTAACATATCCTCTGATCATGACATTCCATGACACTACATCTCTTAGAGGATTTCGATCAAACAGTTGGCGAGCATCACCAAAGAGCCCACAAGATGCATACATCTGAATCAAGGAATTCAGAACAAAAACGTCTGATCCAAGACCAAACTTAAATGTTTCAGCGTGGAACCTCTTGCCGAGCTCTGGCGATAACATCCGAGCACAGGCAGTGAGCACGAAAGGGTAAGAGTGGTGGTCCGGAGGTACACCTGAGCTAACCATAAGGTGAAAGAAGGAGATGGCTTGCGAGGGCTTGGGGCTTCTTGCGTGGCCACGTATGATGGTGTTCCATATGAAGCTATCCGGACCAGACAATTGGTCAAACAGCTGCTGGGCGTAATTGAGGTCGCCGGAGGGAGAAAGAGCGAGGAAAGAGAGGAGCTTGCTGGAAAGGATATTCTCGTGTAAGAGGTCGAATCGGAGGAGAAAGGCGTGAGCTTGCTTGCAGTTTACTACTGAAGTGCAGTGCTGCTTTAGCAAGTCGACGGAAAGGGGTTTCAGCCATTGAGATGGTATTTTCATCGCGCCATGGGCGATGGTTTGAGAAGGAAAGCGCGGGAGAGGCGCGGCCAAGGTTGCTAAGGGCATCTCCACCGTTCTTGTTTTGCTCCAACAGATCGCCAATATTGGCGTCTCATTATTTACTCACGCCATTTTTTGCTCTCAACAGGAAAAACGTGCGAAAGGGAGGGCGATCGTTACCTTCTCAAAAACACCTAAAATGGCGTTCGATTGGAGCATCACCGCGCCATTTTGGAGTTTTGCGTTACTTTGCCATGATAAATGAAGTTTTCGGTTGGAGATGCCCTAATCAATTTGTATGCGGCCAAGCTATCGCTAATTATACGTTTGTGTCGAGGCATTTCTGATTTCAATAAATTCATAATTAAATTAAACATATCAAGGAGATAAACTCAACAGCTTGAAAATCAGTTCGATTCTAACCCAAATAGATTCAAATCAAGATTCTAAAGCATATTTGAAAAGTTCAAAGTATTATTTGAATGACCAAATGATATCCAAATCTGACATGCTTATAGTCAAATCGAACGGCTCGAGGACCCTAAGCTCTTTCAATTTTGACATCACTAAGGCACTTAAACGACTGAAAATGCACTATAATTGGAGGAATCAGTGCAAGATGTCTGATGGAGCATCCGAACATACCATGGATATTCTCAATATTTGCGGGGTGTGTCACTCACAAAAATTTATAAATATATCCCTTTCTGCCTACCACACTCCCTATATGATGAATAACTTTTGTTGGAAATCAGAGAGAGCTCTCAGATTTCAAGAGCTCAAGCATCACCGTTGGCGAACCTTTATCAACTGTCACAAACCGGACCACCACTTGACCGCCGACAGGTGTCAGACCACCTCCTAGTCACCTACCACCACCATACTTCCACTCGACTGCTGACCACAGCCGGTCTTTCACCCGATCATCGTCAGGCCAATACCCGACCACCGATTGCCGCCGGACTTCTAGTCGGCCCCAACCGCCAAAGACTCCAACCCGACCATCGTCGGACTACTATCCGGCCATCATTCGCCGCCGACCATCACTGGACTTCCACCCAGCCACCGACAGCTACTGAACTTTCGCCTAATCACATCGAACCACTGCGCAGCCGCCGATTGCAGCTGGACTTCCACCTAACCATTGTCGGACCACTATCTGGTCGTCTACCGTCGTCGAACTTCCACCCGGCTATCGATCATTATTAAACTTTCTCAATACCATCGTCGAACCACCACCCTGTCACCAACTATTGTTTGATCATTGCTATTTTCTAGACTTCCGCCCGAATGTCGTCGAACTTCTACTCGACTGCAATTAAACTTCCACCCAACTCTCCAAAAAGATTATAATTCCTCTGCCTCTAAGTCATGGGATGAGTCAACCTTTATAATTCACTCAAATTTAGTGTAATCTTTTCACCTGGGCGAGGCCCTGTGGTTTATCCCTTTTCACATTTTCCAAGTTAAAAATTCCTGGTGTTTTTCTGTCTATCTTTAACTACATGTTTGTGTGTTGGATATTCGTGCATCGCTAAGACGAAATATCCACTCACTCTATCGTCGCGACTATTCTAACCCGCAGTAGTTGTAGATCTCTGGCTTATTTGCACCTAAATCTACCATAGAAACACTTCTAATAAGCATATTTTTTATAATTAATGAACTTAAATAGTGAGAGGGGAAGTTTCTTAAGTTTAGAGAACCCCCTTTGGTTTCTATATATTGTTATAGGTTGTCTCCTAAATTGTTAACATGCTAACCATTTGGCAGGGCTTCACCATCGTGGAGGTGTAGTGCTTGTAGGCTTTGAGCTAAAATTCATCTAGTATTTATAAAGTGGTTGGGTGAGCTTCTTCTTTGCCTTTGGCCTTTGGGGTGTTGGACCATGCTTCCCTTCCACTCTTTTAAGATGAGTTGGCCTAGTGGGACCCCCAACATGGGCTTAAAACAAAATTTGGGTATTTAAGTATAACTAAAATTGGATCAAAACTCATTAATCGCTCATCATTAGTTTTGTGGATCACTTTTAACGAGTAATGGACTCTCTCTCTCTCTCTCTCTCTCTCTCTCTCTCTCTCTCTCTCTCTACGATTTCTCTTTGTTTTCTTTTCTCTTCATTTGGTCATTCTCTCTTGAGGTTATTACAAAGATTTGTAATTTTATGGTTTGGATTCAATAGTCCAGTGCAAGAATGCTACAGGTTTCCGGCGGATTTTGCGTCGGAAAGTCGACGGAAACGACGATACAACGAATCGGATCGATTAGTCCGGCGTCTTTTTGTACGCCGGAAATTACCAACGCCTGTTCCGGCGTCTAATCCGCCGGTGATTGCCGACGAAGGCCTTGCGCCGGAAATCAGCCGTTGCTTATTTACGGCGACATTACGGCGACTTAAGCGCCGGTATTTTCCGTCGGATATGTACGGCGTAAATTACCGACGCATTCATTGTCGGAATTATGGAATAAAAATCGACGTCTTTCATGTCGTAATTTGCGCCAGTAGTGCGCCAGTAGTGCGCCGGAATGGTTATCGGCGGAGTCGAAACGTCGGTACATATTTTACGACCCACGCCAAACCGGCGGATGAAAATCCGACGGAAATGCGTCGGAAACCTAGGATTTCCGTCGGATTTCAGCGGTTACCGGCGAATAATGTCCGCCGGTAATAGCGTGTTTTCCTGTAGTGAAGATAGCTCGGGTAGTTGGTGAACGATATAGAGTTTCATAAAGTTGGTTATGAAGTTGTTGTGGAGAAAATACTTTGGTTACTCTAGCTGCAAAACACAGCTTTTCAGCGTATAATACATTTTTGAAAATCACTAGCTAAGATGGTAATCAAATAAAATTGTAGTTACTATCTTAAAAACAAAACAACTAAAAAGTTGTCTCAAACATACTCTCAACTACCAGGCAAATTATTGCATCAGGTCACCAGACGGAGAGATCCGTTCGGATCTCTCTCTGTCTACAGTAAAGCGCAGGTAAAGCGCAAGTGTGCTACAGTAACCTGCGCTTTATTGTAGACAGAGAGGATCCGAACGGATCTCTCCGTCAGGTGACCTGATGAAATAATTTGGCCAACTACCAATGCCGGATGGCTTTTAATTTGAATTTATTTCAACAATTTGAATTATGACCGGACTCAAATCAAAACATTTTCGTAACATTTTACTTAGTTATATGCAACTCTAATGTTTTTGCTCTTGGGTTTAATCATCATAATTGGATTAGAATATAGTGATCTAAATTTATTCAGTATAAAATTAAAAAAAATTTCTTAAATTTATTTTTAAAAAGAGTATAATTCATAAAAAATTTAATTTATATTACACATATTTTTAAATTAACTTTAATTTCTTTTTAATAAAATACTTTTTAACTTGAAGAGATCTA
The DNA here is from genome assembly GCF_001605985.2 of Dendrobium catenatum. Classification (NCBI taxonomy): domain Eukaryota; kingdom Viridiplantae; phylum Streptophyta; class Magnoliopsida; order Asparagales; family Orchidaceae; genus Dendrobium; species Dendrobium catenatum. Next base: position 250,856 of record NW_021573316.1, read on the forward strand.
TATTTTCAACCTTGTTATATTCATGAACAATATTGTTTAAAGGTCATGTACAACTTGATAAGAATCTTGATTCATGTGCGATATAAAAATAATGAATCGGCTTTTTTATATATAAAAGTAATGAATCGGCTTGTTTAGAGCTCGCTTATGCATCGAAGAACTTTAATAAATGAAGAACTTATTTGTATTATATCATCATTAGTGAATGAGGTTAATTTGCTAGTACTGTGACGTGATGATACATGCTCGTTAATCATAATTAGCAGCAGTTCATCATGATTTGTTAGTTAGGAGTTTTGACTGTCAATCAACAGATCTTGAATTCGAGTCTTTTACATGTGATATATGTTTGAGTTTATGTTAATTAGTGTAAGGCTTCATTTGGAATGACTTTCTTACTATTTTTAAAATAATTTTTGTATAAAAAATTGATTCATAAATTAGTAAAAAAATCATTCGAAATGAAACCTAAATGTCTAAAAAAAATTATTCTTAATTAAGCTCAACATGCAACCTAAAAACCTATCTATTATATAGCCTCTCAATATAAAAGCGACAAACTCAATTGAGTTGGCGTGTCTCCTCTTTTCAGAAACGAATATATTATGACAGAGAGATTAGTTTTCTTAATAAAAACATTTAGAGCAATCTTTTCTAATTCAATTAGTAAGCTATGATGGAGCAAACGCATTATTTGGCAATGCCTATGGTCACTCACACTTGACTATTGTGGTTCCTATAACCTTCTAAAAAATTGTCATATGAATATGTTCCTCTGATCAAGGTTGCCTGGCTCTTGTCACCAACTACATTGATGCTCGCTGATTTTTTCATCTATCATCACTGACATTGTCAAAGCATATTATCACATATAAAGTTAATGCTTGTCATCGCATATAAATTCGGTGCACGTCATTGATGCATGTCATCGCTTATAATATAAATTCGTATCGACACTAAGGTTAACATTCATAGATTTTATCACCTTTCATCACTCGCACTGTGAAGGCACATATCATCGCCAGTAAGGTTGATTCACATTATAGGCAATAAACATAATTCGTGACATCAACATTATATTAAGAGTATAATAGACATCTTGATCTTTAGTCATTTCTTAAAAGGCGAATGATCGAACATACTACAATGGATAGTTGAAGGCAACGCTAATAGCTCAAGACAAAGTGAAATCCATATGTAAATTTTTTTTATATCTACTATTTTGTATCACTTCTTTCATAATCAAGAGAAAAAAGTATCATTTGTAATCTAAATAATAGTTAAGATAATATTTTGTTTAGTATTATTTAAATTGTTTGATGTAGACATTGCAAATTAGTTGGTTTATGATTTTGTAAATTCAAAAAAAAAATTATCACTCTTGAATCAATATTTAAATTATTTCAATATGATTTAAATATTATAATAATAATATAATTATTATATTATCCATCAATTCAATATATAATATTTTAAGCCTTGATGCTTAACTCTTGAAGATTTTGAAAATGATTCTAAATTAAAATTTTGAAACATACTATTTTGATTATTTTTAATATATATATATATATATATATATATATATATATAATTTTAATGTTTTTCAACCATATGATTAAAATCAAAAGGTCATAAATTGATTACTATTAGAACAACATGATTCTCTTAAAAAACAGGCTGGTTCATCTGTTCCCAAATCAACCCTTGCTCTAAATCTAATCACTTAGATGCGAAAATAGTTTATGGTACGGATCGAACCAATCAGAGAATCGGTGCATAGCTGAACTGCTTAAATCCATCAATTCGGTCTAAATTTTATGCTTTTTGACACATTTTGTTAGTATTTATCTATTGATATCAATCTATATTAATGCTTACACATACTGAAAATAAATAAATAAATTTCCCCAAAATACTTATCACACCCTATTGGGCTTAGCTGGGTTGATGGGTGAGCGTGGTTGGGAACCCCCCAACCCACGTTCTATTCCTCTCTCATTCGGAATGACTCTTAAAGTGTGGATAAAATAAGTGCATGGTCTGGCACTTGTGGGGTTGATTGCCACTAGGCCGGCCAAAGAATTAGTTACTCTGTCAAACTCCTCCTCTACGAGAATAATAGCGGATAGATATCCCGTTCCAAAAAAAAATCTTTTCACATAAGAAAATCGTATGCTAGCTAGGTTAGCTCAGCTTGAAAATCACCCTCACTAGCCTGCTTAATTTTTAGAGGTGATATTGAAGGCCACATATGCATGTCCTAAGCATGGATAAGTGCATGATGAGATGTGATTGATTCGTATAATGCATGCCACGGTTGAGCGACTGCAGCCTTATAATGCATAGAACAAGGATCGATGATTCGTCATGTCATTGCACTATTGACCATCAAAGCCTATAAAGACTGCAAAAATATCAGGAAATGAGTATTTCTTTTAGAGAAGAAGAAAAAAAGCATTTAATGAAATTTTGCCGTCATAAAATTATTGTCTTGTTATATATATATATATATATTAAAATTATTGTCTTGATTATATATATATATATATTCTAATAAGATTTTATTTAATTTTTTTTACTGTTTTTTAAATCAACTTTTTAGCATTAAAATTTTATTTATTGCACTAAAAAATAGCTTTAAGAAATAGTAAAAATGCCGTCTTAAACGAATTAAGCGTTCGACTTATTACATGGAAATAAAATAGAAATTCAAAATTTTGTGATCATCTACCATTATTACAATTAAAAAACTTCAATTTTGGCATGTCTGAATATTCATGATAATAGAAAGAAAATTTAACCTCTTGTTTTGTATAAATATTTATCACACACGTTGATAAAACGTAAGGCACTAGAGTTTTTTTTTTTCATGTTAAGGTTAAAAAAAATTCCAAAAGGTATAAAAACAACTATTGAAATAGTTTCATTAAGTAGCGTTGGTCTTATATTGGTGGCCAGTTGAGAATTTTATGATGGCCTTGGTCAAGATGTTGTGATTCAATAATGATGGTCACGTGGTGCCTGTGCGATGATGATGGTCAAGTTGTAGCTATCTGACGTCAGAGGTTGAGCGAGGGTGGTCTGATGACGATTATTAGGTGGAAGTGGTCCAATGTGCGTGATCAAGCGGTGGAAATTTAACACTAGAGGTAGATTGTTGGAGGTCTAATGAAAGTGGTCTAATGAAAATTGTTGGATAATTGTGGTCGGATTGTGATGGTCGAACACAGACTGCCGAAACACATACGTCGCTCAATCCTATCATATCGTAAGAGAAATTATTTAGTGCGGAATCCGAACGCAGAGTTGTATTCGGATTATGATCTATAATCACATATTTGAACGATCTCCAAAAGTTAAAAGTACAAAAACAGAACTTATATAGCACTCAGTTTACGTACGTAGCTACGATCAACGCGCTCAAACGTACCTTCCAACTAACAAAAATCAATCAATGACGCCCTCCACCTTAAAACTTTATAACAACAAGCACATATTCATACACCACTCTTCGATAAATAATCTGATGGCCGATTCTTCTCGACCCTCGGCCATCGGATATCGCGGCATACGCCGGCGGAGCGGCAAATGGGTATCGGAGATCCGCGAGCGGCGGAAATCCAACCGCATCTGGCTCGGCACTTACCCCACCGCCGAGATGGCCGCCGTCGCATACGACGCAGCCGCCCTCGCTCTCCGCGGAGCCGACGCTGTGCTTAATTTCCCAAACGCTGCTGCGTCGCTCCCGACGCCCGCTTCGGCTTCAGCAGACGACATCAGGGCTGCGGCAGCGGCAGCGGCCGCGCAGCTTGGGTCCGAGATGAGCGTGGATGTCGGAATAAGCGGATTTATAGATGAGGAAGAATTGTTCGACATGCCGAAACTGCTTGTGAATATGGCGGAGGGGATGCTGTTGAGTCCGCCGAGGCTGACTCCGGCGGCCTCGTATGACTTATCGGAGGTCGATTCTCATGGCGAGAATCTATGGAATTTTGATGAGTAAGAGATATGAACTGCTCAAGCATCCCGGCTTTTTTGTTTATTAATTTTAGGGTTTAGAGACCTGATTTTTCGATGCGAACATTTTTCAATGGATTGTAATTTAGCGTTCGCAGCTTTCTTGATTTGGTTTTTCAGCCTCACATTCAATAAATTATTCTTACATATTAAAATAGCTGTAACTTTTTATAACATCGCCTATACGTTTAGAAAAAATAATCTTTTTAAAAATTATCTTAAAAATTTTTGTTTGGGAAAATAGCTTTTAGTATTTTTTTTCTTAAAGAAAATTTTATTAAAAAATTGCTTAGTTGTTCCAAATGATCTGGCGCGACTAATCACCTAACGGCCGATGCTTCTCAACTTCAGCAAGCTCAGTCTTATTCTGGTAATTCTCACGTTCAAGTTGGAAATGGACAGCTTCTTCCCATTTCACATACCGGTCAAGGCATCTTACCCACTCCTTCCCGTAATTTATGTTTATCTCAAATTCTTCATGTTCCTTCTTTGTCGCACAATCTTCTTTCCATTCATAAGTTAACATCTGACAATCCTTGTCTTGTTTCTTTTGATTCTACTGGCTATATCATCAAGGATTCTCGGACCAACCGGATTCTTCTCCAAGGGCCCAGTCAACAAGGACTATACCCTATTAACTCTACCAATCGTTCAACTCATCTACCTGCACCTGTTCCGGTTTCAGCTCTCCAAGCAGCTACTGTGCATTCAACTCTTTGGCATCAACGCTTAGGTCATCCTTCTTCAGCTATCCAACAACAACTCTCCAAAGCATTGCAAATCAGCAATTTCTCTCCTCAGTTATTTCACTGTTCTGCGTGTTCTCGTGCAAAATGTAGTCGTCTTCCTTTTTCTTTATCGTCTACTACCACTACTAAATGTTTAGAATTAGTTCATACGGATGTATGGGGACCATCTCCAGTTTTATCAATGCAATCATATAAATATTATCTTCTTTTTGTGGATGATTTTACTCGTTATACTTGGGTGTACCCTTTATATAATAAATCTGAAACTTTCTCTAAATTTCTGCATTTTAAATCCATGGTTGAGAGACAATTTCAGAAACCGATTAAGATACTTCGTTCTGATGGCGGTTCTGAATATGTTAACAATCTTTTCAAAACCACCTTACTAAAATGCGGTATTCTGCATCAAACCACTTGTCCTTATACGCCTCAACAAAATGGTGTTGCTGAGCGCAAACACCGTCATCTTCTCGAAATGGTTCGAGCTCTTTTATTTCATGCAAATGTTCCTCTCAAATGGTGGTTTGATGCTCTTATGACAGCGGTTTATCTAATAAACCGTCTGCCTTCTCCTCTGTTACAGCACAAGTCTCCATATGAATGTTTATATCATTCTTTGCCTTCCTATACTCAGCTTCGCACGTTTGGCTCGTTGTGTTATCCTTGGCTGCCCACTAAGCTAACACATAAATTAGCTCAACGTTCCATTCCGTGTGTCTTTCTAGGCTATGGCACTCATGCCAAAGGGTATAAGTGTCTTCATATTCCTACTGGTCGCATCTATCTATCGAGACATGTCAAATTTCATGAGCATATTTATCCTTTCCAACAGATGGACAGCATACAAACATCCCCTGTGTCTCCGGTTTATGTTCCACCATCTGCCTTAGTACCTGTTTCAAATCTCCCGTCTCAATTACCAACTGCTTCAGCCACCACGTCTACTTCCTTACCTGTCGTAAATCCACAAAATACCTCATCTACTCCTGTTCATTCTTCTCAAAATGATTCCATTGGTTCTGCATTGCCAACCTCCACTACCTCACCTGAATCTGTACCTATCTCCAAACATCCTATGCTTACTCGGCTACAAACTGGAAATCTGAAACCTTCCAAAATCTTTGATCTACAACATTCTCTTATGGACTCCACACCAACTTCCTTTACTCAAGCTGTTCAATCTTCCACTTGGCGTAAGGCCATGAGTTTAGAATTTGATGCTTTGCAAAAACAGGGTACGTGGATGCTTGTTCCCTTTTCTCCTACTCAAAATATATTGGGGTGTAAGTGGATCTTCAAAACCAAACTCAACTCTGATGGCTCCATAGCACGTCACAAAGCTCGTTTGGTAGCTCAAGGTTTCAATCAAGAATTTGGTTTAGATTTTCATGATACCTTTAGTCCAGTTGCTAAGTTTCCAACAATACGCATTTTTCTCACTATTGCTGTGCATTATAACTGGACTGTTTTACAACTTGATGTTTCCAATGCTTTCTTGCATGGTAAACTTGAAGAAACTGTTTACATGAAACAACCACCAGGGTTTATAGATCCCCAAAGACCAACTCATGTTTGCTTACTTAAGAAGGCATTATATGGTCTTAAGCAAGCCCCTCGGCAATGGTTTGCTATTTTTTCTTCGTATCTCATTGATTATGGATTTGTTAATAGCAAGGCTGATTCCTCTTTATTCCTCTATCAACATGGCTCGGTTAAATTATATATTTTGGTTTATGTTGATGACATTTTGTTCACTGGATCCGATAGTTCTGCTGTTAATCAACTTCTTATAGCTTTACAAAACCGGTTTAATATGAGAAATCTTGGACATGTTACATATTTTCTTGGTTTGCAAATCACCAAGCAACCTCACGGCCTGCATCTCAATCAGTCCAAGTATGCAGCAGATCTCCTCAACCGAGCCGGCATGACTAATTGTCATCCTGTATCTACCCCTTTACCGACTAAACTCAAAGTTTCACCGCAGACTGCAACTCTGTATTCTCAACCAGAGCTGTATCGTCAATTAGTTGGTTGTTTACACTACTTAACGTTAACCCGTCCAGATCTTATGTTTGCTATTAATCATCTTTGTCAACACATGCATCAACCTCAAATTATACACTTTCAGCTATTGAAACGGGTTCTACGATACATTAAAGGCACGCTTGACTATGGGTTGCCTATTTCAGCTTCTACATTGCTTCTTACAGCCTTTTCAGATTCAGACTGGGCTGCGGATTCTTCTGATCGTCGATCAATTACTGGCTATTGTGCCTTTCTTGGTCAAACCTTAATCTCATGGATGGTAAAGAAACAAACAGCTGTTGCTCGATCTTCTACCAAAGCTGAATATCGTGCGTTAGCCACGGCCTCCTGTGATATCATTTGGCTTCAATCTCTACTTCAAGATTTCGATATCACCATTCCCACTACTCCACTGTATTGTGACAATATATCAGCTCTTGCCTTGGCTAACAATCCCATGTTTCATGCGCGTACTAAGCATATAGAAATAGATTGTCACTTTGTCCGTGACTGCATCAAACGACAACAGCTTTCTGTGCATCATATTGCTTCTCAGGATCAATTGGCTGATTTCTTCACCAAAGCTCTTCCAGTTCTTCGCTTCGCATCTCTTCGTTCCAAGCTTACCATTGGGTCTCCCACTGCTAGCTTGAGGGGGGATGATAAGATAAGCACATGTGATAAGCTCTCTCATATATAGAGCTGGTGGCTTCCCTCTCCATGTGCTGTGACTGCGCCACTTCCCCACTACACCTGCTCTGAGCAATCTCAACCGTTTACTTTCTGCTGTTAATCACAGCCGTTGGTTTATAACTAACTGGCTAGTTTATTTAAGCTGATACTGTAGCTTGATCACTCAAGGAAGATAATGAAGAACTGATTGCTCACTTCTCTGTTCTTTGCTCTAACCATTGTTTGCTGCAGGATTCATCAGAGACCTCTTGGAGCACTTGCTGTAATTTATGTTGAACATGAGAAAATTAACATTAGGATGTTCCTCATCAACCATATTGAGAATGAGCAAGCAAAACAAAAGTGGTCATGAGTCTTAATATTTTCTTTACAAAGCTTACGAATAGAGTTAATGACCTTACATGCTTAGCGAGATTATCTATAATTTTCAAATTTTTAAGGATAGCCATCCAACATTATAAGTAGGGTGTCAATATTTAACACGACGTCCTGGAAATCCGACTTGAACCAACTCAAAAATTATGGGTTATGGTCAAATGGTCAGATTCAGATTCAACAAACTGACCCGCTTCAAAAATTGGGCCAGGTTCAGATTGACTCGAAAACCTGAGAATGATTCGAAACCGACCCGACCAACCGTTGTAAATGAAATCTGATTTCGGAAATCCCGCAGGGCGCACTTTCGTAGGCTAGCTCCGCACGGACCTGTCGTTACTATCTACCTCTCCCACAATCTTGTTGTCAGCCTCTCCGCACGGCCTCGCCTTCCTGTCGCCGTCAGCCTCTCCTGCAGCCTCATCATCCGCCTCTCCGCATGGCCCCGCCTTTTTCAATGACGTTTGTCTGCAAAATCAACACCTCCTTCAACTGTCGTCGGTGAGCTGCTAAATGTTGACCCGATGCCAGCAGCCAACACCTCCTTCGACGACATTCCTTCCGGCGAGACAACGAAAGGTTGGCAGGTCATGTCGGTTTGATCCGGGTCCGAAGCAGGTGGGGTTCGTATTCGAGAAAATGACTCATTCTAAAAACCGGATCGGGTCAATATGTGTCGGGTCAGTTCTGAATTTGCCAACCCTAAATTTATTTCTAACATCCACTTTAAGATAATTCTCCAAAATATGCGATTTAGCATTAGCATTTAAAAAATATTAGCAACACTCATTCGAATATTATCTTCCTAAATATAATAAAAAAGACAAACTAATTATATCATTATAATATGTTTTATTTATGCAGCGAGAGAGTCAGGAATCCTCCCCATTGAAAATAGGTGAATTATTACGTCCGATTATCGGACGTCCGGACACCCAATCCAGACGCGCCATGTCACCCGAATACATTGGGTCCCGATTCATTTTGGTGACGTGGCGTGTCTGGATTGATGTCCGGATAAATCCGGACACTGGACGTAATAATTTGCCTTGAAAATAATGAAACAAAATTTAGAGTCGGAAGAGAAGTTCAAAATAGTGTAACATGTAGGTCCAAGATTGTTGAGAAGGAAGTACCCCTCCAACCAATATGAGTATATGGCAATATTCATAAAATAATAAAAAAATTAAGACCATTCCCAACAGAGTAGCACAATTTCCTTTACATAGCAAGTACAGCTAAATAAATCTCATTCCATATGTGAGAGCTATTGGATAGAAATTTTAACCAGAGAGAGCCATATAAGCTAAAACACCAGTTGGATGATAAAATGTTTGAAAGGAGCAGCTTTCAAGACATTTTAAATTTGTAAATTAATGTTTAATTCATTCGGAATGACTTTTTTGTATAAAATTTTTGTACTAAGAAATAGTTTAAAAAATAACAAAAAAAATTATCCCAAATAAAACTTAAATTGACAATGTTAATAGACGTCAGGCCAGTAACCCCCATTTTTCTTGGAAGGGGTAGTTTGGGGCCAATAAATAAAATGTGTTTTATTTGAGATACTAGCATCAAAGAGAAATTTGAAAGTGCTGAAGTTTTTTAAAATAAACTTAGGCCATATTTAATTTATCTAAAATATTTGTTTAGGGTATAGAAGTGTAGAAATAAAATAAGGGTAAGGAGGCTTAGAAAAATGGTCAAAAATCAATTAAAGAGTATTGATAAATGATTCAAATATTTTTTTGTCCTTATGAAAAGTATCAATTTTTATTAATAGAAAAAAAAAACAAAAATGTTAATAAAAGTTACAAATGACATATTAGATAAGAAGTAAGCAAATTAAAAAAAAAAATCTATAAGCTTGAGAATGTTAAAAAAGAATCATATTCAAAGATAAGATAAAAGTTACAAATGACATATTAGATAAGAAGTAAGCAAATTAAAAAAAAAAAAAGTTGCAATTAATGACATATTATCATTCTCTCATCCAATAACCCTTGCTGAATGATCTTAATTAAAATTTAAATGGGTCATTCAAGACCTTCCATAAAAGAAATGTTGTTGAGACATGCATTAAACTCTTTTCAATACTTCTATGCATTCCTTAATTCTCCCTCTAGTGATAGGTGAATAATTCTATCTCATTTTTATTTATGGTGGAACTCTCCAACTCTTTGTAATGGACATACAATATAGCTCGGGGCCCATCATATAGTGGTTGCAAGACTCTCTCTCTCTCTCTTATGAAGAAGTAATATGTCTTGGATGAATATGACATAATAAATATAGATGACTCCCCTATCACTATATTAAGCGACTATAGAAAAAAAAATAATGCATTGCCTTAGGTGTATCTTAATGTGATTAAATTGATTAAACTTGGTGAAGACACGAGATATTAAAAAAATGCGCAAGTGACAATTAGTCATAAAGAAAATCCAAAATATATAACATGTCATTAACTTTCTTTAGTAACTTTCTTCCACCATCACATAGAAGTCTAACAATGATACACCATGAGCACCATGGGTGACTACTCTAGATAAGAAAACATTGAGTAGTTGATCTAATGATATGGACCGACTATTCAATAGTTTAATGCAATTGATATATCACCCTACAAAAAATTGAAATATTTAACCTAAAAATATATATGATAATACCAACGTTGGAAGTTAGCAAGAATTAAAATTGACAGTTGAAAAGTGGCACATTAATACGAAGTCATTTAAAGTCTCTACAACAAGCAAATACATACGCGCTCAACATGCTGCGTAGAATGTTATTGGCAACTAGTATTGGAACAATATCTCAGATGTGGTCAATCAAGCATAACAAAATACATAAAGGGTTAAAAATCAAATCTATACGCAAACCCTATTTATGTTAAAGATGAAGATCTTATAAAAATTATCATTTGTTTGTGTCTAAAGAAAAACAACCTACGTAGATACCTGCATAGGAAAAGAAGAGAAGTGAGTTCTCCTTTACAAAAGAGATCAATCCTAATGAAAAAACATATATATATAAGAAAAATAAATCAAATTGATAAACAAGGGCTCCTATGGGATTGTTTTTTAAGATTATTTGCTTTTAATATTGATGTCACATTTCATTTAAAAATTTGATAAATAAGGGCTCCATCTATTATGATTTTGAAGTTAACATAGTGAAGTGTTGAATATACTATGTTTGTAATGTTTTAGTTTTTAATTATGATAAGCATTATGAAGCTGGGTGGTAATCAAAGCATCAAGTAAATAGGATGCAAACATATGCAACAGTTCAATCTAGAATTAATGAATTTTAATTTAGAACCGTGAAAATCTGTCTTATATATCACTACAAGAAAATCATTCAATACCGACAGATTTTTCAGACGAAAATTTAATGTGTTCCAGTGGATATTCTTTTTTCCAGCATATTTCCAACGGAATAAAATCCGCCGGTAAAAAGCATGTAGGAAAATGAAAATTGCCGGGTTTTTTCCACTAGTAATATTTTCCAATGGATTTTATCACGAAAAACTTCACCACATATGGCAATGGATCAATGGCGGATTGGAGAAAATGGCCACCATAAACTTCTGGCGGCATTAGTGGAGGATAATCCGTCAGAATGTACCAGCTGCGATAAAACAAACGAAAATACTTGGTGGTTTTTGTGGCAGTCTTTCTTCAATCAACTTTTCCTATCAAGGGTTTCCGACGGAAATTCTATAAAAAATATGCTAGAAAACTATAGCATGCCAAAAAAGTAACATCCCGTTTCACTAAAATAATTAATACAATACATAACAATTTATACAACTATATTCGAAGAAACATTCTATCATAGCTCTCGAAACGGCTCTCTGCTCTCCCGAGGCGTTTCCAAGGCGATTTCTAGGGTTCGCTGGTGTCCGCGCATCTGGCCCTCATGGCTGGATTTTTTACGGTGATTTCGTTTCAAAACTTTAGATCTTCGTTTGTAGATCCTTCTCTGTTTCCATTTTGTGGATTTTCTGAGTTTTTTTGTGTGGGATGATGACGGTCCCGTCATCATCGCACCCTAAACCTTCGTCCATGGAAGGGAAAACTCGATCTTTTAAGGAAGCCCTCGCTGGAGGATCTTCTTCTTCTCCGGAACTGAGTTTCATGCATTCTTCGTATAAGGGATGTCCGGCTCTGATTTTTTAGGATAACGTTGTTGAGCAGCTTGCTGCCCCTTTTGCTTTTACTTTGGTTGGTAAATTTATTTTGAGGAGGCCTAATCTTGATGTGATTCGTAAGTTTTTTGTGAATCTTAAGCTAACCAATTCTTTTCATGTTGGATTACTTGATCAAAGGCATATTGCTATACAACTTGCAAATGATCTAGATTATAGCCGGATTTTTTCTCATAGATCGTATTATATTCAAGTTTGTCAAATGAGGTTATTGAAATGGACTCCGGATTTCGATGTTAGGGAGGAATCCCCTATAGCTCCGGTTTGGTTGGCTTTTCCTAATTTGAGATTACATTTTTTTAATCAGCAAATTTTATTTGGTTTGGCTTCGATCTTTGGTCGCCCCCTACAAACTGACCTAGCTACTTCTTCGGTCTCCCGACCGTCCGTTGCTAGGGTATTGGTAGAACTGGATGTTTCTAAAAAGTACCCTAATGAAATTTGGATAGGTTTTGAAGTTAAAGGTTATTTTCAAAAAGTTGAGTTGGAAAATTTACTTATCTTTTGTTTTTTTTTTTTTTTTTTGCAAAATGCATGGTCATGCTGTGAATGATTGTTTTCAAAAATATCCCAACTTGCGTGTTAATAAGATGTATGTAAAACAGTCGAATGACGTTTGTTGTGCTGAAAAGGAGAAGGAGAATACGATTGATCCTGTTGGTGATCGTATTATTCCTTTGGTTTTGGATCCCGTGGCTGATCCAGTGATGGCTCCATCGATTTTCTTAACTCAATGTCAAGAACAGGAAGTATCTCAATTCAATATTGTTGCTATTGATTCTCTTAAGGTAGTTGCTAATGATAGTGAGAATAATATGGTTAATGATTTAAATATAATGGGTAATTCTCATGCTTGCATTGTAGACCAGTATTTAACTAATGCTAACGATGTTATGAATCTGATTGTTGAGCAGGAAAATATTTCTCTATATGTGCATTTGGTTGGGGAAGAAGATGAAAACACTAACTTGACATTGGAGGAAGGAGAACTTAGCCCTATAGTTTTTCATAAAACACCTTCTGCTATCTTGATGGATTCGTCCTTGAAGGTAAATGATAACTGGAATGATGATGATAAGTTTATGGAGGATGATTGTTCTAGTTTACACATGGAATTGGCTAATGAGGGTAAAACCCCAAATCATTCTAATTATAATAGTGATGTTTTTATTGATACTGAGGATTTAGATATTAATGCTAAATGTTTTGCAATGGATGATAATGATACTAGCTTTAATAAAGTTCATAGTAAAAAAGGTAGGAAGCCTAAACAAGTTTCCTTGCAACCTCCTAGAAACACTAGGTCTAATACTTCGCATTAAGTTCTCTTTTATGTTTAATACGATTATATTGAATGTTAGGGGTATTGGTTGCCCTTCTTCTCGCATCCGTGTTAAAAACTTATGTCGTGTGCATAATATTTCTATCTTTATTCTACTTGAGCCACTCATTGCTTCTTCTAGGTTATTAAATACATCTTGGTTTTTGGGTTTTAACCATTCTATTTTGAATGTTTCTAACAAAATTTGGGTTTTGTAAAAAAATTCGGTTATTCTTGATGTTATTGGTGATTTTTTGCAAGTCCTTCATTGAATAGTTGAGGTTTGCAATGTTCATTGCTTTGCTTCTTTTATTTATGCTGCATCTTCTCTTTACACTAGAAAAATATTATGGGAGTCTCTCATTAATTTTCATAGTTTTTGTAACTTGCCTTGGCTTGTTGGTGGAGATTTTAATGCTATTACTTGCACTTCTAAAAGGATGGGTGGTTCTAATCCCTCTTACCATTCTATGGAAGATTTTAATAACATGATTTTGACTTGTAATTTGATTGATATTGACTTTGTTGGTGATAACTTCACGTAGAATAGGGGTCACTTATGGCAAAGTCTTGATCGTGTTCTTTTCAATGATTCTTGGATCAACTTCTTTAATTCTACTAATGTTCAACACCTTAGTAGAACTCTTTCGGATCATTCACCTTTACTTATTACTATTAACCTTAGGCTTTGTAATGCACATACTCAATACAGATTTCAAAATATGTGGTTACTTAATAATTCCTTTTTGGAAGTTATTCAAAACAATTGGAGTGCTCCTCTTCACCCTGATAATGATATTTTTGGTATGAGAAGACTTTGGCTTAAGCTTAAAAGATTAAAACAGTTCTTAACTGGTGGAATCGTCATGTTTTCAGGAACATTTTTTCTAATATTATTAAAGCAGAGCAACTTGTTAACTCGATCAAGATCTTATATATTAATGACTCTTCTGATGAAAATTATGAGCTTTTAAAGAAGCATAAAGTTGGGTTGTTCAATTTTCAAAATCAGGAAAAGGTTTATTGGAAACAAAAAGCGGCTGCTAAATATTTGGTTGAAGGTAATAATAATACTAAATATTTTCATGCGCTTGTTAAGAGAAAACGTGTCAAGAATACTTTCAATAAAATTCAAAGGGATGATGGTACGTTTACTGATAATAATATGGAGATTACTAGTTTGGCGGTCAGGCATTTTCAAAACCTTTTTAATAAAGATTTCAGTTCTAATCATGTTTTGGATTATTCTTTTATTCCTAGTCTTGTTTCTATGGAGGATAATATTATCCTCTCTAGAACCCCGACTTTGGATGAGGTTAAGGAAACTATTATGGGTATGAAATGTGATTTTATGGCTAGTCCGGATGGTTTTACCACCCTTTTCTTTCAAAAAACTTGGCAGATTATTTCTTTTGACATTTATAATGCGGTTTTGGATTTTTTTAAGGACAATCCTATGCCTAAATTTTTTTCTTCTACTGCTTTAGTTCTTATTCCCAAGAACAACTCTACCAAAAGTTGAAATGATTTTCGTCCTATTAGCTAGTCTTTGTTCATTCTTTAATAAATTAATTTCTAAGCTTATTATGAATCGTCTTTATGTGCTCTTACCTAAAATTATATCCCCTTATTAGATGGGTTTTGTGAAAGGGAGAACCATTACTGATAACATTTTGTTCGCTCAAGAGTTTGTTCATTATTTGGATGTTAATGTGAGAGGGGGCAACTTGATTGAAGTTGGATATAGTTAAAGCTTATGATAATATTGATTGGAATTTTATTTATTTAGTCATTTAGTTTTTTGGTTTTAATTCTGTCTTTATTAATAATCTTATTAAGATCAGCATTGACAATGTCTTTTTTTTCTGTTATTATTAATGGCTCTAATCATGGTTTCTTTAAGTCTTCTAATGGCTTGAGGCAAGGTGATCCTATTTCTCTCGCCCTTTTTATTATTGCTGCTGATCTTTTATCTAGGGGCCTTTCTAACTTATTTCAGAATCATCCTAATCTTTATTTTAAAACTTTAGGTGGCTTGCATATTTCTCATTATGTTTTGTGTATGATTTTATTGTGTTTACTAATGCCACCATTAACAAAATTCAAAGAATTGTGGATTTTTTTTGATCAATTTGAGAAGATTAGTGGACTTTCCTTTAGCAAGAATAAAAGTTATTTTATTGCTTCTAAGAGGATTACTAATGATCGTATCGATCTTAGCTATTAAAAATGTTATGGGTATTACACATTCTACTTTACCTTTAAAGTATCTTGGTGTCCCCCTTTTTAAAGGTAGAAAGACTTTTTTTTTTATTTAATGATTTTATTGCTTCTGTTCAGAACAAATTGTAATCTTGGGATTCCAATTTTCTTAGTTTTTGTGGTAGACTTACTCTGATTAAAAGTGTCCTGTGTGCTTTACCTGTTTATTGTTTTCTAACGATTTCTCAGACTAAAATTGTTTGTAGTAAGATTTATAAGCTGATTAATAATTTTTTTCTGGAGAGGCACTTCTTCTACCTCTAAAATTAATTGGGCTAAGTGGGAGAATTGTTGCGGTGTTAGAGAAGAAGGTGGTCTTGGTTGCAAGAACTTATTGGATCTTGCTAAGGCTTTCTCCTTTAAACTTTGGTTTAATTTACATTCTAAAGATAACCTATGGACGCAATTTATGACTGCTAAATAATGTGTTCGTAAGCACCCTTCTAATATCTTTAGTAAGTATGGTATTTCCAGAGTTTGGAGAAGAATGTGCAAGGTCAAGTGGGAGGTGGAACCCTTTATCTCTTGGGGTCTTGGGGTAGGAGATATCTTTTTTTGGCAAGATAAATAGCTTTGTAATGATTCTATTGACTCCATTCTTAATACTTCATCCAATTCATCGCTTAAAGTTAACTATTTCTTCAATAATAATTATTGGGATATTGGTAAGCTTTCTAATGTGGTTCCTGATTGCATCCTTCAACATATTTTAAAGATACCTATTAATATTAACTCTAAGGATATTATTATGTATAATTTGTCTAAAGATGGTCAATTTTATCTTAATAATGATTGGAATGCTTTTAGATCTGAAGGTAATTGTGATAATACTTTTACTCAAATTTGGCACAAGAACATTCCTAGCACTGTTTCTATTTTTGTTTAGAGAGCATTACATATATATCTTCTTAAGGAGGATAATCTTATTAATAAGGGTTTCATTCTTGCTTCCGAGTGTCAATGTTATTTTCATAACGAGAACATGCATCATGTGTTGATTTCTAGTCATGTGGCGGTGAGGACTTGGGTTTATTTTGATGATTTATTCAAATTAAATTGTTTTAATTCTCACCTCTCTCTTAAATCTTTTCTTAAATGTTGGTTGGTTAATTTTAAAGGTCACATTCAGAATATTATACATTGCCTTATTTTGTGGTTTCTTTGGTTGGAAAGGAATAATTCCCTTTTTAATGGTATTAGGATGGGCCATCTTAATGTCATTCAAAAAGTTAAAAATAAGGTGGTGACGGTTATGGTTGTTAATTTGATCTCTATTAAATATTTTAAAAAATATTTCTTTGTGTTTGAAGCTTTAGGGTGTAACTTGGAGTTTTCTATTCCTATTGTGCGTACTTTTCAGTGGATCGAGCACCCTAGAAATTTCTATAAATTAAACATTGATGTGAGTTTTTATGGGAATGTTGCTGGTTTTGGTGGGGTCACTAGGGATAGAAATGGTTTACTTTTTGCTGGTTTTGCGGGGCCTTTGAATATATGTGATTATAATACTGCTATGAATAAGGCTATTCTCTATGGTTGTCAAGTTTGCACCACTCTTAATGTTTTTAACTTGATTATTGAAGTCAATTCTTCTTGCAATTTTATCCCTCTTGTTGCTGAGATGGATTCTTGTTGCAATGCTAATAGTTTTTATCTTATTCGTGAAATTAAGCAGCAGGTTTTGGATTTGAATTATTCTTTTCATCATATTATGAACGGGGGTAATGTCTGTGCCTCTTGGCTTGCTCGGTGGGGTTGTGATCTCATTGGAATTACTGATTTTTTTAGGATTAATTGTCTTGACCAGCTTAAAGGGTATCTTAAACTTGAGGAGAATGAGGTTCCTTATGTTAACGATTAATGCTCGTTTGCTTTTGGTGGCTCATATATTTGTTGCTTTGTTTCAAGTTATGCTTTGTTATTCTGCTCTCTTTTATTTCTTTAGTCTATATAAGACGGTGGTTTTTAATTCTGGTAACAGATTTTGCTTAGTTGCATTGTTTGGTGTTCATGGTTTAGCCTTAATCAATGTGAATTTTGACTTGAGCAATGATCTTTATGGCTACATTGCTGATGGTCCTACCTATTGTTGCTCTTCTACCTTCATTCTTTGGAGTGTTAAGTGTAATGATAGTTGTGTGGTTGCCATTTTTTATGATTCTATTTTAGTTTTTGGATTGTGGACGATCCCTTCGCTGGGGGTTCTTGGTATGTGTTGTTGTCTTAATGGAGTATTTTGCCTGCTGTTGTGCTGGGTGCCGTTTATGTTTGGTAATAGTTGGGGGAAAAATTGGTGCGTTGGCTGGAATGTTAATTGGAAGCAGCTATTTACAGAATTGTTTTTGTGGTATATTTTAAACTTTACTTGGTTTTGGATGGCTGGTTGGGGCAGTCGGGACTCTTTCCAGTTGGTTCTTGGTTGGTTTGAAGGTAGAATTGAGTGGCATGGGGATGCTCCAAATGAGGCTCTTCCTAATAAATTATATCTGAGCTCTTTAGGTCTTAATTCCATATTTGGCTTTACTGGTCACAATTTTTATTTCTTCTACATTATTTATAATATCTCTTAGTTGCATTGCATATTTGATACTCTTTTGTTGAGTATTTGTAAAAGCGCAACAAAGGGGCAATAAAAGGGTAACAAATCTGAATGGTTTTTGTCGTTCGGTCTCCGCACATAATATTCTTTCGTTCCAAATAGACCCTTAATTTCTATCTATTCAACAATGATGAAGAATCTTTTTATTTTATTTTATTTTATTTACTAATTCTAATTCATATCATATTTAATTACCCTAAACCTATATTTTTTTTTATCATTCACTCCTTATTTTTAAAAAATCAATTATGTTCAAATAAAGGTTAATTGCATGATATTTTAAATAAAGAAATCCTCTTTGTTAGAATGGTTAGACGTGTCCTTCTTCTAATCCATAAGAGGCCCTGTGGTGATAAGGCTATGCCTTATACAGAAATGCTTCACAGACTCACAGTGTAAGGCTTTGTCGCTTTCACTATAAGCTATATCATATCCGTTTGTTTGCTGCTCAACGATGATTGATTATTAATTATTATTGCTTGCTCTGATGATTGCTATTTGTGTCTGAAACTCTGAATAATTCATATCGTCGAGCTTATTGGATCCACATATTATTTTAATTTGCAGGAAGACATTTGATATGTAAATGATCATTACTATTAAAGCAAGCTTTCATAGACTTTTTTACCGTACAGCAGCGGTTAAAACACATACTATATTCTTACCAGTCGAGGTGTACGTACACGAGCTTGCTGAGATGGATGCCAGATTGTGGGAGCTAGGGCACGGGCGAGGAGGAATCGAGGGAGATTACAAAGGGAATGAATTCACGGGAGATTAGTAATATCATGGATATTTATTTGATTTTTGGAAATGAAATTTTAGTCATTTTTGTCAAAGATAAGATATTGCACCAAATAGTATGAATTAGGCTTGTTTCTTAAATAATTTTTTTAGTACAAAAATTTAATTTTTTAACTAAAAAACTGCTTTAAGTAATAGTAAAAAAGTAAGTCGTATTTACAGGCAGCTTGAATTAATACTCTATTACAGTAAGCAGCAGAACTTGTGTCGTTCATACATAAATGTCTCCAGCTTCAGCAAGTAGCATGAAAGCATGCTGTATCCAGGTTGTATAACTCAACCCTATTGTAAATAAATTATAAATGTGAATTGTTCTTAGGTCTTTGTATAATAATAAATTATTTTTTAATTTATTATTAAAAAAATTGATGTTTTCATTAAAAAAAATTGAATGGAAACATTACATTTTAAATAATTATATCTATCATTTGAGATAACTTTCTTGCTGCTTTTAGAAATATCTTTTTATTACAAAATTTTAATTTTTGTACTAAAAAAATACTTTAAATAACAAAAAAAAAGCCGTCACAAATAGAGCTTTAATTTCTACCTCTTCAACAATGATGAAAAAAAATTTTTTTTTTTTTATCTACTAATTCTAATTCATATCATATTTGATAAACAAGCGTTAGTTACTACTGTCTCAGATAACCTAAATTTTTTATCATTCTCTCCTTATTTTTTAAAAAATCATTATGTTCAAATAAAGGTTAATTGCATGATATTTTAAATAAAGAAATCCTCTTTGTTAGAATGGTTAGACGTGTCCTTCTTCTAATCCATAAGAAGCCCTGTGGTGATCAGGCAATGCCTTATACAGAAATGCTTCACACAGTTTAAGGCTTTGTCGCTTTAGCTATAAGCTATATCATATCCGTTTGTTTGCTGCTCAACGATGATTGATTATTAATTATTATTGCTGGCTCTGATGATTGCTATTTGTGTCTGAATAATGAATAAATTTTAAGAATAAGCATAATTAAAAATTGTATTAACAAATTAAGCACGTTTAAAAAAATTAAATATAGGAAAAACCGTCTGTTTAAACGGCGACTTATGCTGACTATGATTGTAGCCGTTATGCTAAGTTGGCAAAGAAATGGTCATATTAATAAGTTGCCCGGATTACAAACGACTTATAAGTCGCCCGTTTAATGGGCGACTTAGGTTATAATCAAAAAATAAATAAAAAATCTGATTCGTTACGGCAAATGCTTCCAATGGTTGTTACAGCCTTTGATATTAAACTTATTTGATAGTTCAATCATTATATTGAAAATTTAATTTATTGAGATTAGTACATAAGTAATATTAAATCATTATAACGCTAGTAATCTTCATTTCATCTTATTTGAACATTAAAGCAAAGGATTAGCATGCAAGACCACTAGATAAAATTAATGAACTCTTTACGGAATGAAAGGCTATGTGATTTTGAACACACTAGATTAAATTAATTGAAATGATCCATAACATAAGCATACTGAAATACATAAAAAAGATGAACTAGTGTCGCCTACGCAGCCTCTGTGGCAATGCATCAGTGCCTGGAGTGTAATGTTGTGGAGGTCGTCGTGGCCTTTGATGTAGCATGTGATACTCCTCCTCAGCAACTTCTTCCTCAGCTATGTCATCTCTATGAAGGGAGCTCGGTACAAAATCCGGTGTGAGGTATGCATCCAAATCCGCTGGCACTTGGCTACTGAAGAGGTCCGTAGATGGCCCTTGATCAGGATAAGAGGAGGGTCCAGCATATCCACTGTATTGCTGAGGAGGTTCCTGGGTCATGGAAAATAGTGTATCATGCTCACTTCTATCCTCAAAATATCCTTGATCTTGAATATACAACTGGCTACACAAACCACGACAAAGCTCTGCCACTATGTTTATGTCCCTCTGTTGTTGTGTATCATTTGAACCATTGAAGTATTGTTGCAAAGCTTGTTCAGCACCAAGGAAAAAGTCCATCTGAAATAACAAAAGAAATTCGTTATTAATTAAAAAAATAAATTATATAAGAAATTTATAGCATATTAAATTTAAATGTACCAGAAGACGCTCAGAGGAAGCTCTAGGATATGCCGTTGTGGGAGGCTCAACAGGTGGCGGAGCAGCGACCAGATCTCGAAATGTCAAAGTGGGAGAGTAACTGATCGGGAAGGGAAAGGTAAATAAATTACTTAAAAAGTCTAAGTCGCCCCTTTATTGGGTGACTTATAAGTCGCTCGTTAATCAGACGACTTAGACTTAAGTCTTGAATTAGCCACATCAGCTGCCACGTTGTCCGCAGGCCGCACCTAAGTCGCCTTTCAAACGAGCGACTTTGCCTATAATAAAATTTTTTAAGCGTCATGCTTAATCTTATTGTTTAATTATTAATGTTGCTTAGTTCGAAAATTTTGCCCTGAATAATTCATATCGTCGAGCTTATTGGATCCGCAAATTATTTTAATTTGCAGGAAGACAATTGATATGTAAATGATCACTACTATTAAAATAGGCTTTCGCAAGCTTTTTTTACTCTACAACAGCGGTTCAAACACATACTATATTCTTAGCAGTCGAGATGTACGTACACGAGCTTGCTGAGACGAATGCCGGATTGTGGGAGCTAGGGCAAAATCGAGAAAGAATTGAGGGAGATTACAAAGGGAAGGAGCTCGTGGGGGAGGGAGATTACAAAGGGAACGAATTCATGGGAGATTAGTAATATCATAGTTATTTATTTGATTTTTGGAAACGAAATTTTGGTCATTTTTGTCAAAGATAAGATATTGCACTAAATAGTATGAACTAGGCTTCATTTAGGACTGTTTTCTTATTGTTTCTTAAATAAGCTAAAAAAATGCTTTAAGAACAATAAGAAAGTCATCCCAAATGAAACCTTAATCTCTTTAATTAGAATACGATGTATTTTTTTTAACATCTCATCATCTAAACAAACTTGAAATTAATTAGACGATATGGTTCTTGTTGATTTTGTTTCTTCGAGGCACTCACTCTTTCTCTAAGCACACACAAGAGGAAGGGTATTTGCGCTCTAGATGACCGGTATAAACTTCATATTATTCTTATGTATTGTTTGATTTAGGCTTCGTTTGGGACGGCTTTTTTACTGCTTCTTGAAGCAGCTTTTTAGTACAAAATTTCTAAAAAGCTGTTTCAAGAAGCAATAAAAAAGCAGTCCCAAACGAAGCCTTAAGCTTATTTTGAATTGAATTCATTATGTTATCATTATCATTGTAATTATTTAGACAAATCAAATTATCTTGATGATATCAATAATGTGTGCCATATTTTTATTTTAATAAAAAATTAAGAGAGGGTGTTATGTTGTAATTAGTATAGAACTAAATATTCATACATTATACTCATCATAAAATCGATTCATTAATTATAAAATTTATTCTAATTAATTTTTTTATTATAATATTTTAATATAAATTTGTGTTGACCTATAAATAATTAGTATTGTTAACTCAAACAGTCAAATGTGATCTTATTTTTGAGATTTTTTGAACTAATTAAATACAAATTATACACATTATATTTACAACTTTAAATTTGAGGCCACATAATTAATAGTCGGGCGATATATCAAATTAGGCTGTATAAAGGAGTTCTCTCCTAAATATTTTGTAGCTTTCGTTTGAACGTACTTATAATTGTAATTCATAGTTTACTTCAAAATTAGAACTAATTTAAACATAGATTATTCAATATCGTCTATAATTATTCAATCGATATTTTTATAACTACTTATTAAGTTTATTCACATTAGACTCGTCTGATTTATTTAGGAAAGGAAACAACAGCTAGTTTATTTAGTTGTTGACGCTCTTTAATATTGAAATTTCCAATGTTTTGTACCATCTTTAATAAAAAACAATGCCATATTATTTTGAAATCTCATCATCTATTCTAGAACTTTATCATTCAGAATGATTATCTTAAATATGTGAAGATTTTCAATTCAATCACCTTTTTGTCATACAGCTATAGTGAGTTGATGTACCAAGCCTCTCCAAGGGTTGACAGTTAATGCAAATCTACTAACGTGGCCAATACCTTATCCTCCTCGAAATATAGTCGAATTAGTTATGTTGAATCACGAAGACTTATCGGCTTAAACTCTATAGTCCCGTATAAATAATGTCATATTATAATATAATAAAGTTATATGGTAGAGAAGAAATATCAGAGTGGAGTTAGAGAAGATGAACTTCCGTGTTATATTTTTAGTATTGGGATAGTTTGTGTAATTAAATATATTAATTTTACCTTTTTATGTTGGTGAAGCGTAAAAGATTATCATTCATAAACCTTTCATGAAGTATTGGCAGAACTCGATATGTCTTTATGTAGTAGTTCTTTTCCGACGCCTAATTTCAATCCTTTTATCTCACATATTTTAGTTAAGATCTACGTACCCGTGTTTGATCCTAAAAGTTCTATAGTGATGATACTCGGTCGATAATATAATTAAAAATCCGGAAAATGAATCACTGAATAGTCGTGTTCAATTGAGTGGGTATGGATATAGAGCTTCCCTTATGAATTAAACGCCTCTTCAGCATTAGTTGCTCACGTGAGTTACGATATTAAGAGGCCATCTAAATAATACCAAATAAGAAATAAAATACCTAATAGACTAAAGTTGTTACAATACATGACCTTAAATGATAAGTTACAGACAAATCCACACCATGGCATTAACTTAATGGGTACTCTCTCTTTGATTGAAGAGTTCTTATCAATCATGCCTAAGGCGCTATCTTAACTCATTTTATGATAGGGGTATGTTCCCAAATTATTTCCTAAACCCTCCAACCTTTTCTGTGCATAGGATGAGTATGAACTTCTTTTATATCTATCTCTTCTTTGAGTACTATCAACCACCGGTGTATCGCCATCTTTCAATCTGATTTATCGAGTAATCCCATAACAGAAAGATAGAGTTAGTGGTTGGCATGTTATTTCAAAAATAGAATATTTAAATTATCCTAGTATATTAATGAAAATAATTGAAATTACTAATATAAAAAACTAAAAAATTGTACCTTCTTTCGGAACATCTAACATCGTTCATTTTACTTTCTTGTGGTGAAACTTTATTGTCTTTTTTATATCTATTACTTATTATCCAAAACATTTATTATTTTTGTATCCCAAGCACACAAAAAGTACTAAATTAGCTCCACATCTTCCCATTATTACTAAACTAAAATTAACACGATAAATAATTTCACATTTTTCTCAACTTGTTAGAACCAAGAAAAAGTTCACTCTTGGAAGTAATTTACAAACACTCATCTCCTTTATGCCTTTCTCAATGCTTACACGATATTCTGAAGACTTTGTAATATTCCACCACACTCCAATATATGTACATGGAACAATATAAGAGAAACTGAGTCAGTTTGCGAAGCGAAGATTTAATTAGACTGAGGCCCTTTTAGGTATCCAAACCGCACTACGCTCGACTTCTCTCAAAGTAAAAATTCCAATTGTAAACAGCAACTTCATCCAATCTCATAACTATCATAAAACGAGCTCATGTCGAACATATAACTGCAAATGATGAGACATAATGGGTTCGCAGGCATGGAATGTATCTAAGGATGGTCACACTGGATGCGAATGCACTCCAGATAGTGTGCCACATGAGTAATAGACCATCACCAATGTTACCAGAGCTTAATAGCACCAAAAAAATACTCCTTGTCAGAGCCCACTAATGATGTGGAGGAGAAGGCAAATCGCGCAGTGAGAATACATGAGGACAAATAGTTAATCATATTGCAAAGGATGTAGTCCAAAAAGTTTTAGATGAACTCTTCGACCAAACTAATTCGGTTCAGACGACAGTGTCCGCGCGTGGGCCAACAGATGAAGTTCAGTGTTGAAGTATAGTTTGAAAGAAATAATATAGAACGCTGAAGAATAACATATAAGTGATAGTAGTATAATCTTAGCATAATAAAAATTCTCGCCTAAAATTTGTCCAGAGGATTTGAGAGTAATAATTTGAGGCGCAAAAACAGATAGACCAAATAAATGAGGCCAAATGTCTGACTAGCGACGGTTTAAGCAAAAAAAATAAGTAGAGATATGACTACAGTCAGGAACGCCAGCAGAGTTGTGTATTGGTGGAGTAAAGAAACAAATACATCAGATGTCAAAGTTAGAATGATAGAAGGAGTGATATACGCCTTAGGGGACGTGAGTGCCTAATTGTGATACTGATACCATTAATGAATTGATGATACTCGTAAGCACAATTAATAGCTCTATGCGATTACATTAAAGGATAAATGAGTCTGATGAGATTTATGATTCAAGGCAGGGAACGACTTAGAGTGCAGAAAAGAGAAGATACTTTTGAGTATTGGCTCAAGGGTTGCTTAATCCATATTCATAATTATTATGAAGGGACGAGACATTGGAGGATGGACGACGAAGTCTGTGTGACGCAACAGCGGTGTGCAAAAGGTCATGTTGTTCAAGAAAGCGTTAGCCGATTTTATGCCAGCTATGAAAATATTTTAGAAGAGAGAGATTGCGTGAGTGAGAAGTTGAATTGCGATTATCCCATCTGGCAACTCGGTGATGAAATTAATATATGATAATTTGTGTCGTTAATATTGAAGTAATAAAGACTAGATATGTAGGCAGTTGTAGATTGGAGTGAAGATATGTTGTATACAATCTAACCTTTTATTTTTATAATATCAATTGAGTCAGTGGAGAGGTTGTTAAGAGAGTTATATCAAATTGTGTAAAGGATTGATTATAATTTTTTTGTGAATAAATTTGCGTGAGATAGTGAGATAAATATTACTGGTTATTATAATTTCGAATGATTTTATTGTGACGGTTATGGGGTATAATAAGTAAGAAAAAAATAAAGAAAGTAAAAATAGAGCCTTGCTTGTTGCTCAAATTGTGGATACATAAACTATTCCGTCAAGAAAGTCGTCTAAGAGGCCGGATAACGATTTCTGAAGAATAACAGTATGTACATTATACGTTGAAAGCGCCCGATGTTATTAAAAGGTTAAGACAAGAAAGAAGAAAGAATATTAAGAATTGAATGCCGAGGCACCGCACCTGCCTAAAAAAGATACGCAAGAAAGTATTATTCTTTAAAGGTGAACAGTATCTATCTCAGATGTTTTGTGTTGAGAAAGAGATGGTGTTCTATCAAGCAAGGCAAAGTTGGCCAGGATTCTCGATCTGAGATGTGAAGGAATTGGTGAAGGTAAATAAAAATGGTGAAGAGATGAATTGAGTATTTAATACAATGTCGTAGAGTTAGTGAGGTGATTCGTATAGGGAAAAAACGTGGATGTGGGTGATATTTAGCTAATTAGAGCCTTACGAATAACAAAAAGATTATAGGACAAATGGGAAAATAAAAACAAGATAGTGCAAAAAAAAAGAACGACAAGGGGTATTGGATCGCTAGTAAAAAGAAATTACAAATTTAATTAATCATTGTGCAGTGCAATAAATTTATGAGTCGATAATCGAGACATAGTAAAACTTATTCAACCGAAAAAGGAGCCAGATTTCACGGGAGTGCGTTGGAGCCCGCCACTGCTGCTCCATTAAGTTGGAGAGCCCCCGAGGTACTTAATACGAATGTGCTGTATGGACGCCTTTGGTATCTCGTGTCGCACGGTTCGCACACAACATAGACTTTTCAGCTCACGAGAAGCTGGAGGTTTGTCGAGGTTCCCGTGACCCGCGACACCCATTATTCTGTCCGACGGTGTAGGAGACAAACAGATATGCATGCCAGATTACGTGGCAGTAAGGTCTTCGACTATGCAACGGCACAACAGAGTGTAGTGTGACGGCCTTCGGACCGACGGTAAGAAAGCTAAAGACTCGAAGGCGCGGCCACGAGTTGAACCAGTCGCGACACGTTCCAACACCACCCGTGCTAACATCTCTGTTCTCTTGGGTTGCGCCCGACGATCTTAGAGCCATCCTGGAAGACTTGTAAACCCGATAATGAGTGCTTTTGATAAGAGGTGCACAGGTTTAGGAAAGTTCAGTCAGCCCGCAAGTACATTTGCGTAAAGATATTCGTGACTGCCGAGTTAACTGGGTGTAACCTACTGCGGAAGACAAGACCTATAAGCGATGTTAGCGGAATTGGTCTGACCGAGTGGGTGGATACAAACTGGTATTGGAACACATCGTTAACAGTAGGCCACTTAGTGAGTGGAAGCCCGCGATCTTGAGGGTATGAACACAAAACGAATCTCTTAGAAATCTTAATGTAGACTCGGGTGAGGTTAATATTGGAATACAATCGGACAGAACACATGCTCTTAACATCACTGACAACTCCAGGCTGTACCGGGACGCAAAATACAGGGGTGGTTGGCAGCCGAAGCCAGGATTGTCAATGAAGACGGGGTATCGGGGTTCGCCTCGGGTGTAGCGCACGTCACGGTATGAAAATAAAAATGGCTCAGTAGCAATCCGCGGATTGCGAGTTGACGCACCAACGCAGGCTGGAAGGTGTGGCCCCAGAGCACCGTTGTAGCAACGGCATTGTCCTGAGGAACTACCTGCTTTACTTCCTTGCATGGCCTATGCGGCTGCACCTATGCGCATCTGCACCGCTCAGCTTGCCACGCGAACAACAGGGAGCGTTGCAGCCTTGTAACGCAGTGCGATGGAAAAACTCGGACCTAGACCAACACGCTCGCAGTAAGCCCGGAATAGCATAAGTCACCGAGAGGAGTGCCCTACACCAAGGCTAGCTGGGGATGCGGGGCGTCGCCGCTTCTATGCGAACCTGGACTGCGGTGAGAAAAAAACAGGTCCTCATGATAGGGGTCCGCGAAAGAGCCCAACAGAGAAGGAATCGGGGGGGGCGTCAAACCCCGCGGCGGCGTGCGCCGTACGGGCGCAAACAGGGCAACGGGTAGAGGGGAACGGACGTGGCCCCACACACCAGAAAAAAACCGGGTGCGGCTATATAGTGGCTTCCATACATATGCGGTGCGTTCGGAAAATTTCCTGAATAAATAAAAACGAAAGATAGAGGAATTTAAAAAGGGACGACCCAGTATGAGTGTCTACACAGGGAAATGATGATAAGTTCACTTAGGGGTACCGGATGGCGAGGCCGCTCTCTCATGGCAACCCGGTCAGTTCCAGTTCACCGAACGCCGCCGACCCGGTGACCCGAGGAGATGAGGACCCAACTTAAAATATGGAGGTTGGCCGGTCGGTGACAGCGCAGCTCAGGCAAAGTTAAGGATGCATTGAGGTCCGTGGACAGGACAGGCACTGTTAACTCACGACAATCCGACACAAAACTATGAACAATGTTCAGAAAATTGATAA
Source organism: Dendrobium catenatum (assembly GCF_001605985.2). Classification (NCBI taxonomy): domain Eukaryota; kingdom Viridiplantae; phylum Streptophyta; class Magnoliopsida; order Asparagales; family Orchidaceae; genus Dendrobium; species Dendrobium catenatum. The sequence goes on from NW_021573316.1 coordinate 279,286, forward strand.
AAATTGATAACCTGATATTTATTGTTCATCGAGCGATAACAAACTTTTATGTAACGTCCTTAAGAAGCCACGCGCAGGCGAAGTCATGAAGACTACGTTACCGGGCCGCCAGTAACAAATGGTCGCCACCGGTGGCGTCGGTTATACTTAGAGCACACCGACTAGCCGAGGTCCGCCTGAATGCATCTACAGCCCGTAAAAGCGAGTGCAAGCGGAAAAATGACTTTATGGACAAGAGGAGAAACCAAGTGATGTTAACAGGCGGCGCATGCGAACATAATGGATCCTTAATTCAGGGTAAAGTGCGACAATACCAGCTGGTGTGGTAACGATCAAAGGTCTATGAAACTGAGGGTTCTATATTGAAGCGTGTGGTGGGCAAAAGCGGAGATTGAGAAGAAGGATATGGCGCGTAACCAGCATCCTTGCAAATAGAAAAGGTACCGAGGCAACATTAGACATCTGGCAGAATGATAGCCAGAATGGGGAAACAGCGTCAAGCAGGAGAGATATAATCCTAGTGGATCATAATCACAACTCGGATGCACGGCGGTGACACAAAGCGTTGGGATGTCAGAAGTATGGTGCCTGTGTCTCAGTGATCTTTAATGGCATGTGGGTTGACTCTCGAGCGCCCAGACGTATTATTGTAGTCCTCCATGTGAGTGTCAGCGCGGGGCATTGTATGAAAATCCGAACTAACCCTAGCGTTAGCCAGAGTTATGCCACCATGAAAAGAAATAAACCCCCCAAGCGTGCACGCACCATCCATAGAAAGCAAGGGGAAGTGGGGAAAGGGGACTAGAAAAGAAGGGGGCCGAAATAAAATACAATCATCCTAAAGTTAGTTCTACTTTGCTCAGGGAATTTGATCTACCTGACCGAAAGTTATGTATGATAAGGGCATATTATGAACAGGCTTTCCTATGAGTGGTGGGTCGAAAGTCGCTGCTCGATGTGTCTTGAAAGAAAAAGCGAAACTAACCGAAGCATGAAGGCAAGCTCCGCGCGAAGAGCATCTAGCGAGGCGCCCATGCCCGATAAAGAAAGGGCACCGTCCAAGGCCACCAAAAAGTGGGGTGGTGGTGAGAAGGTCCCGGGTGAAGTTTCAAAGTCGTTGTTGCCCAGATAATTATAAACGAACAAAAAGCTCGTGGGACGTCTACTAGAGGAGGGAATAAACCCGGATTTGCGGCCCAGATGGGGCGGCGAGCTAGCTATGAGGGCTGGAATAAGCGAGTATGTGAAACCCACTTGAGCATAGACGGGAATAGTCTGGCTGGTAATAAGTGCTAAGATGAAAATACGATTACAGTCGAGGTTACCAACTCCGGCTTACAACTCGCACAGTATTTGCTCAGATTTTGCTCGGATGCTAGGAGAATTTGCTTGCTCGTATTGCTAGGTATTTGCTCGGTATTGCTTGTAAACTCTATGTATTGCCTCAGTATCTTAGTGGTTATTTGAAATGTTATCCAGAAAGGTGATGAGATGTTGTTCGGCTCCGTCATTGGATTTAAAAAAACGGAAGGCAGAACCAAAAAACAGCGGTTCGGGTCGGGTCGGCGTCTTTTCTTCCTGCTACGTGGCGCTAAACTTTGGTGGTCCCGAACGTAGAGGAACTACCTTCACCGCGGACCAAATAAGATATTCCTAGTATTGGGATAGCCTTTCTATTTCTTTTAAAGTAATATTTTGTAGTACAAGAATGTTCATATATATATATATAATTAAAAAGATGCTTTTAATTAATGTATTAAATAGTGTTCCAAAACG
>NW_021573316.1:281161-283817 GCF_001605985.2 Dendrobium catenatum
GCTCGGGGCGGCGGCGCTGGCAGACGCGACAGCGTGCGCTGGCAAGCTTTGTCGCGCGGGTGGCTGAGCGGGCAGGTGCGTGGGCAGGCAGGGCAGCGCGGACAGTTCAAGTTAAACGGGTTCGCGGGTTGACCCGGCAACCCGCCGGGTCAACTCGAACCCGACCTGTTTTTCAAACGGGTTGGGAACCCAAACCCTATCCGTTTTGAAATCTGGTCTTGTCCAACCCGAATTTCCCGAGTCGGGTCCGGGATAATGTGCTATATCCGAATTAACCTCCGAATAAGTCCAAATTATGGTGCAATGAAAGGTCTAAATGCATTAGAGGTCATAATATAAGCCCATCAGAGGCCCTACCAGAAGAAACTCCAGTCCACTTCAAACGTGTGCCGCTGCCGACCTCTAAAGTTCTTCCAACATAGCTTTAAATTTCAAAGTTCAGCAAGAAAAAATGCCGTTGAAGTGGAGCACGCACGTGCTTCTCTTATTCTTCCCACGTGTTTGCCAGCATTCAATGCAGGAAGTCGTCGCAGCCCAAAAAGCGAGGGAACAACAATCTCCGACTAAAGATTTTGCGGGCCACAGACCCGCCCAAAAATCTTGACCGGCCCACTAACTGCAGCAGGCCTGCCAAGACCCGTGAAAGGCCTTTCGGTGATGATATGTCGTTTGAAAGAATTATTATATAAATGTATTTTATCTCATAATTTTTTTTTATATTTAATTTTAATTTGATTCTAATATAATAATAGATCATTGACATTGATATAAATAAATTTATTTCATTCAAGACAACTTTGCAATGCACCTTAGCCATTTTTAAAAACATTGAGTGACAGTACTAGAAAATTTGTTGAGCGGGATCCTAAATTTAATTTTTTTTTTAATTTTACCTCAACTTTTTTCATTCAGGCTTGCGAATGATATAGAAAGTTTATTTTTTTTTTTCATTTATAATCCAAAAAAGATAAAATATTAAATATAAGATAACAAAAAACTTAAAATTTTATAACTTCTACTCTTCATATTTTAAAAAAGTTGAATGATAACTTTATTATCATTACAAGCTAAATTTTTTTTCTTAATATAAGCAATTAATATATCATTAATCCATTGATCTGCAATTCAATTTCACAGCCAATTCTTTAAAATATTCAAAGCGAAAAATGCTATTTTGACACATGATGTTGCAACGGGTAACACTAATGTCTATCTCAATAGTTTAAAAATAATATCATAACATATAATATCTTTCATGCTTTGGATCATAATCTCAGCAAGACATCATTTATCTTTTAATGAATAAAATTGATCATTAGATCATCAATTCATAATGTAAGTATCCAATTGATTTCCAAGAATCATCTAATCAAAATGAGTAAAGTCAGTAAGAAAAAATTGTGCTTTTCTAATCAATTTATTTTTGTCAAATGCATAAAATGCATTATTAGGATTCAAACATGCAATAAATAAAACTAACTTAATATTTGCTTCTATAAAAAGAATGTTCAACTCTCAAAATTGCATATCAATGACCGTGTAAAAATTTTCAATCCAAAAATAATATAAATTTATTATATCTTGAGCTCTACGACGAGGCCGACCATGAGCAACCCATTTATCATATATATGTCGAACATTTATTTTTTGTTGCTTACAAAATGAATTTACTTTACAGAAGTCTATCTTGATTATCTCTCATATCCTACAGTCTCATTTTATATATATGAATCAAACGCATAGCATTTATATTATCTTGTTCTTCTATTTGTACGTAAAACTTGTGATAGTTCAATAGTGATACAAAAATATATTTTTCATCAAATAGACAAAAAAATAAATTCAAAAAATTGTAATGATTCCAACAGATATATGAACAGCCAACCACAACCATGGAGACAAAGCAATAATGCCAACACAGCTTGCTCAAAAAGAATAAAATAACTTGAGAAAGCTACTAGAAAATATAACTACTTAAAAAACTAAAGCTACAACAGACAATTCAAAGAAAGGCCATTCCAAACTATAACCTACATTCACCAAAGCTCCTTGAAAAGCTATGGCTAGACCAAGCAAGTCAAAGGACACTATCAATGAAAATTTTATGTTTTTTTTACATTCAATTTTAGTGGCAAACCGACTAGTTTAACTAAAATATGTGAGAATAAAGAGTGAAAGGAAGAAGACAAATCTGAATATTGATTAAGAAACTTAGTCACAAAATTAGTAAAAGTGTTTACTATCAATAAAAAAGAGTCATCCCAACTATTCTCCATAACTTCTTATTTATATGATTATTAGGGTTATAGGAGTAGGTGAACCTACAAGCCAATTCCAAGGAGAAGATGCATGAGTGCTCTGCAAGCTGCCCTGGCCGAGGCTTGGTACCCCTAAGGTAGAAGGTGATTGATCCGTGATTGTGGACAAGATGGGCTAAATAATTGGCTGATCATGGTCGGTTGGGGCTCCTAGACTTGGTGTTTTCCTATAGACGAGTCTAGGGGTATATAAAAACGTATAGTCGAGTTAAACTTGTTTAGTTCTTATTGAGCATTAAGAAAGTTCTCCCAAATGAAACCTTAATTATGTCTATGATAACACTTTGTTAGGGAATGAATCGAAAAAACAAGACAAGTGCTATTTAGTCTATATAAGA